>NC_083761.1:2635702-2638202 GCF_963514075.1 Conger conger | reverse complement strand
TTCTAGTGTGAATCACGAACTCCAACTGGAGCCCTGCCCGCGCTTTATAAGTAATCAGTCTAGGTAAAAAAAACTCCCCAGTGGGAAGAAATATCCGGCTATACAGGGGGAGCCCATCCTCCGCTGGCTGGTGAGGTGTAAAGTGGATGTAGAATGGATATAACAGACGTGCAATAAAGGGATCTATCTCCGCAAATATGACGTAGTATAGAAGTAATGACAACTGATTACTTTAATACACTGGAATAATCCGGTTCCTGCTTTTTGTTGTCGTGGTTGATTAGTCGCGAGAGCGCCAACCGTTTAGCCACAGAACTTCCCCGCTCCGTGGCCGAACAGTTGCAGCATTCCGAGACGCCGGCTGCTAAGAATAGACGCTGATCTCACCGCTTCCGCGCTATCGATTCGCCCGTTACGCAGCGAGATTCTCCGCTGTTTCATTACAGCGCGAACACCGGTCTGTTTTCGCTGCTCATCGACCACGGCGTCAATATGCGAGTGTGAGAACTCTACTGTGCAAATATACGGTTGTGTGCGCTAATTAAACATCGGTCTGTGAGATACTTTTGGGACGAGTGTAGTATGACTTTACTAGTAGCCTGTTCGTGCACAGAGGGGCATGTACACTCAGGAAAAAAGGTATAAAAAAGTACATAAAAAACACTTGTCACTGGGGTGATACCCTGTAGGCTCACAAAACTGTAATAGATTCATTCAGTTTTGCTTGTAAAGGGTACTTATTATTAGTGCAAAAAATAGGGATTTTTACCCATTCACTCACATTTGGAAAATTTGTTCCTTAACCAATTGTGGACCAAGGTGCCCAGTAGAAAACCCACAGAAAGGGCTAAAGGAATCACAATGCATTTCAACGGTCATGTGTCTTGAAAAACACGTCATATGATCAAATACAAGGCTGGCATTGCATCCATCTGTTGAGGGAGCGTGCATTACATATCATTATTTTGGGGGGCTGACGCTTTTATCCAAAGCGACGTACAGTTGATTAGACTAAGCAGGAGACAATCCTCCCCTGGAGCAATGCGGGGTTAAGGGCCATGCTCAAGGGCCCAATGGCTGTGCGGATCTTATTGTGGCTACACCGGGGATCGAACCACCAACCTTGTGGGTCCCAGTCATGTACCTAAACCACTACGTTAAAGGCACCCTTAGCCACTAGGCTACAGGCACATTAGCCGCTAGGCTACAAGCACCTTAGCCGCTAGGCTACAGGCACATTAGCCACTAGGCTACAAGCACCTTAGCCGCTAGGCTACAGGCACATTAGCCGCTAGGCTACAGGCACCTTAGCCGCTAGGCCACAGGCACATTAGCCGCTAGGCTACAGGCACATTAGCCGCTAGGCTACAGGCACATTAGCCGCTAGGCTACAGGCTTGCCTCCTGAACTGACATCCCCCACCCCTGCTGCCCACGGTGAGGCCAGCCCACGGACGTCTGGGCTCCCTGGCGTAGCGGCCGCCGGACGGGCAGCCCTGGTCCTGTGCCCAGCCGCGAGGGCGCGCCAGGCTGGCCGAACAGAGCCGCTCTCAGCCAGAGCCCGGCCCAGAAGAAAGGGGTCTTTCTCCAGACCCTGGCGCTGAGGCCCTGTGAATGGAGTGTAGTAAACTCTGCCCCGCCCCGATCATAAAGCTGTCTGTTATCATCCCGCCATGAAGCCTCTCAAACCCACGCTCAGACACAGCCAGGACCCCGTCTGGCACGACGACACCCCCAGCCAGCAAGAAACGGTCACGTTCTGTGACTTTTGACATTTCTTCATTTTTCATTATAACTTGTTTTTCATTTTCTTGCCACAATTGTACAGCCTGATTTTTTTTTTTCTTCCTTTTTTTCTTTTTCATAAAAAGCGCATGACAAAGACATGAGATTTGTCCGGTTTGTGGTTATTGTGTGAGTGGGACGTTACGTTGGAGGTTATTGGAACAACACGCGTCAGACAAGGTGCAATTTGCATAAAGTATCAGTTCTGCATGACCATGAATGTCAAGGCTAGTTCACTAGAGATGCGTTGGCGTGTGTGGAGGGGTGTGTTTGGGAGGGGCATGTGGGGCGTGTGTGCGGGGTGCGCTGGGGGGGAAGTGTGTGGGAGTACGTGTTTGGAGTGTGTCAGTGTGTTTTGATTGTTTGTGTGCAGCACGAGAGCCCCTCTGTCCTGTGGGTGTGAGTGTGTGTTTGGAGTGTGTGAGTGTGTGTGTGTGTGTGTGTGTGTGTGTGAGCAGCAGGAGAGCCCCTCTGTCCTGTGGGGGTGAGTGTGTGTTTGGAGTGTGTGAGTGTGAGTGTGTGTGTGTCTGTGTGTGTGTGTGTGTGAGAGTGTGTGTGTGAGTGTGAGCAGCACGAGAGCCCCTCTATCCTGTGGGGGTGAGTGTGTGTTTGGAGTGTGTGAGTGTGTGTGTGTGTGTGAGTGTGTGTGAGTGTGTGTGTGTGTGTGTGTGTGTGTGTGTGTGAGCAGCAGGAGAGCCCCTCTGTCCTGTGGGTGT
>NC_083761.1:2618202-2630702 GCF_963514075.1 Conger conger | reverse complement strand
CGAACAGCAGGACCAAAATAACTCATACTGAGCCATTATCATATTCCCTTTGTTTTTCAAATTCTCCCCTCCCTCCCTCTCTCTCTCCCTCTCTCTCTATCTCCCTCTCTCCCTCTCTCTGTCCCCCCTCCCATATTTTTTGTTTCTCTGATTTTAAACTTCCACTGCTCACTCTTTCAGGGGGGGTGGGGGTGTCCAGCAGTACCCCCACCCCCCCATCTCACTTACAAACACTCACAAACACTCACAAACACTCACAAACACTCCCGTTTGTGCTGAGGCAGTGGGTCAGGCTGAACACTGCATGGTAGGGTGGGGGTCTCTGTCTGCCTCTCTCTGTCTCTCACTGCAAATCCAATCAAGGATTTTTCAATAAATAAGAATAATAATTTGTTATTTAGCTCACGGTTTTTTACCCAAAGCAACTTTCAAGTTGAGTAGCGCTGCAGACACTGCAGGATGTGGAGTTGAGCAGCACTGCAGACACTGCAGGACGTGGAGTTGAGTAGCACTGCAGACACTGCAGGACGTGGAGTTGAGTAGCGCTGCAGACACTGCAGGACGTGGAGTTGAGCAGCACTGCAGACACTGCAGGACGTGGAGTTGAGTAGCGCCGGTCAAGAAGACGGATGTTTCTCAGTCAGTGTTCTAGAACTCTAGAGCAGTGGTGATTGTGACATCAGCACCAGAATGTCAGAGGTGTTCCCACTGTTAGTTATTCGAGGCTGCATTAGCGAGAGGTTAGTTCAGTAGCCAATCCCATCGACTCTCTCCATGTTAACAGAGGACTTGTTGTGAGTGGGGCACACGAGTCACTGTAGTTCTCTTTTTTCCCCCAGCTTTACTGCGACTCATTTCCTGTTGTTACCATGTCAAATTCTTAATTTAGACGCACCTTCCAGTAGCCGCGAGCACAAGCTACAGTGGCTGTTAACTTAAAAAAAAAAATTAAAAAAAGGTACGGGTAGAAATTATGGGGAGGGGAAAAAAAAAGAAACCTCGAGCAGACGAAAGGAGTCCTTCTGAAAACATGAAGAGAGAAGATGAGAGAGGCAGCGGGAAGCTTCAGATTGTTTCGCTGGGCTGTGTGCTCGAGCTGCTGGCTGGTTTGGGCGTAATGAGAGCCGCCCTCGGCCTGACAGCTCTGATCGGGTTCGAGTCGCAGGGGCTCGGTAACGTGCGGAGAGCGCGCACGCTGAGGCCCAAAACAGGGTGAGTGTACCCCAACACAGTGTGATTCGTACCCTAACACAGTGTGAGCGTACCCCAAAACTGGGTGAGCGTACCCCAAAACAGGGTGAGCATACCCCAAAACAGGGAGAAGCGTACTCCAAAACAGTGTGATTTGTACCCCAGAACTGGGTGAGTGTACCCCAAAACAGGGTGAGTGTACCCCAAAACAGGGTGAGTATACCCCAAAACAGTGTGATTTGTACCCCAGAACTGGGTGAGTGTACCCCAAAACAGGGTGAGTGTACCCCAAAACAGGGTGAGTGTACCCCAAAACAGGGTGAGTGTACCCCAAGTTAATTCTCGCACGGCAAAGGGAGTGTGTGACCCCAGATCAGTCACCAAGCCCACGTCTCTAACCACTGTACACTGATGGGATACCTGCACGTAGCGCGTGAGTGTGTGTGTGTGCATGTTGGCACTATGAAGCCCTCAAATCCAGCCCTGGTTTTCTTTTCACTGGGTAATTAGTGCTGCTGATCAGCCAGACTGTCACACCTGACTGAGAGGGTGGAAAACCAGCAGTCCTCGCCCCTCAAGGGCCGTGAGTCGCACTAACCCAGCTGAGGGTCCAGGCCGGCACAGATCACATACGGCGGGTGTGTGAGTGTGTGTGTGTGTGTGTGTGTGTGTGAGTGTGTGTGTGAGTGTGAGTGAGTGTGTGAGTGTGTGTGTGTGTGTGAGTGTGTGAGTGTGTGTGTGTTTGTGTGTGTGTGTGAGTGTGTATGTGTGAGTGTGTATGTGTGAGTGTGTGTGTGTGTGAGTGTGTGTGTGACGCGAGTGCTTTTTTTTTTTTCACCATCTGGCCAGTGTTCCCCGCGGTCTGCAGGGTTAACGACCGACGTGAGGAGCAGATGTCTGTGAATGGGGCGAGGCGATGCGTGCAGCTGTGTTCCCACAATGCCCCTGGATACACGCCGCGCACGACAGTTTAACGGTCAACACGAGCACCCGCGGCACCAGCCCCTCTTCAGAGCTACACTCTGCAGTCTCAGAAACACAGAGACAGTGGACGTACATTTCTGTTATGCAAGGGTCATATTTCCCAAATGCACCCTGAGAGTACAGTAATGTTCTCTTTGGGTACAAATTAGTATGTTTATCAAGTAAAAAAAGGCACAAATTAATCATATACAGCTGGCTGGGGGTACAATCTGATGTACCTACTCGGCACTGCCCCAGAGACAAGCGTTTGCACCTCTTCAGACTCTGTACTCTAACCTTCCTCCTGTCAAACTCAAGTGCAGCGCTAATGAACTGAACCTTACTGGGCTTATTTACCTGGGACAGGTACAGCTCGTTAGCTGGTTAATACGGGGGTTTATTTACCTGGGACAGGTACAGCTCGTTAGCTGGTTAATACGGGGGTTTATTTACCTGGGACAGGTACAGCTCGTTAGCTGGTTAATACGGGGGTTTATTTACCTGGGACAGGTACAGCTCGTTAGCTGGTTAATACGGGGGTTTATTTACCTGGGACAGGTACAGCTCGTTAGCTGGTTAATACGGGGGTTTATTTACCTGGGACAGGTACAGCTCGTTAGCTGGTTAATACGGGGGTTTATTTACCTGGGACAGGTACAGCTCGTTAGCTGGTTAATACGGGGGTTTATTTACCTGGGACAGGTACAGCTCGTTAGCTGGTTAATACGGGGGTTTATTTACCTGGGACAGGTACAGCTCGTTAGCTGGTTAATACGGGGGTTTATTTACCTGGGACAGGTACAGCTCGTTAGCTGGTTAATACGGGGGTTTATTTACCTGGGACAGGTACAGCTCGTTAGCTGGTTAATACGGGGGTTGATTTACCTGGGACAGGTACAGCTCGTTAGCTGGTTAATACGGGGGTTTATTTACCTGGGACAGGTACAGCTCGTTAGCTGGGGTTTATTTACCTGGGACAGGTACAGCTCGTTAGCTGGGTGCTGGGATAGTGATGAATAACTCACTTGTTTAGATTGCAGCAGTTAATGATACGGTAGCGCTTTTGGACGTCGTGCTGAAGGGAATGCCGCTCTTGGCAGTGCTCGGGCCTGTTCGGAACAATGTGCCATTCACTGGGATCACATTCCGCATCGGAGCGGAAAGACCTTGGGAAAACCCACCCTGGAGATTATAATGTGGCTCCTGGCGTTCTCAAAAAAATATAAGAATTAAAAAATAAACTTTAGACCACGGTGGCAGGACAAAGGTTTGCATTCAGCCCGTTCACCGAACGTAAACGTTTCACCGTTACCACCAAAGCCGGCGTCGGCCGCCTGTAGGTGTCCGTGGTAACCGGAGGGCCTGAGTGAAGGCTCGCAGTCATGTGACCAGTGTTCCGCCACCCCTGGGCTCGCCCGCTCTGTTTCACCGCAGGGGGCTTCCGGCATGTTCTGCCCCCGGGCCCCTGGCTCTCAGAGTGCAGGTAGACTCACCTGGGCCCCTGGCTCTCAGCGTGCAGGTAGACTCACCTGGGCCCCTGGCTCTCATTGCAGGTAGACTCACCTGGGCCCCTGGTTCTGTGAGTGCAGGTAGACTCACCTGGGCCCCTGGCTCTCAGTGCAGTTAGACTCACCTGGGCCCCTGGCTCTCAGCGTGCAGGTAGACTCACCTGGGCCCCTGGCTCTCAGTGCAGGTAGACTCACCTGGGCCCCTGGCTCTCAGTGCAGGTAGACTCACCTGGGCCCCTGGCTCTCAGTGCAGGTAGACTCACCTGGGCCCCTGGCTCTCAGAGTGCAGGTAGACTCACCTGGGCCCCTGGCTCTCAGTGCAGGTAGACTCACCTGGGCCCCTGGCTCTCAGTGCAGGTAGACTCACCTGGGCCCCTGGCTCTCAGTGCAGGTAGACTCACCTGGGCCCCTGGCTCTCAGCGTGCAGGTAGACTCACCTGGGCCCCTGGCTCTCAGTGCAGGTAGACTCACCTGGGCCCCTGGCTCTCAGTGCAGGTAGACTCACCTGGGCCCCTGGCTCTCAGTGCAGGTAGACTCACCTGGGCCCCTGGCTCTCAGAGTGCAGGTAGACTCACCTGGGCCCCTGGCTCTCAGTGCAGGTAGACTCACCTGGGCCCCTGGCTCTCAGTGCAGGTAGACTCACCTGGGCCCCTGGCTCTCAGTGCAGGTAGACTCACCTGGGCCCCTGGCTCTCAGTGCAGGTAGACTCACCTGGGCCCCTGGCTCTCAGTGCAGGTAGACTCACCTGGGCCCCTGGCTCTCAGTGCAGGTAGACTCACCTGGGCCCCTGGCTCTGTGAGTGCAGGTAGACTCACCTGCCAGGCTGCCTGTAGCCTAGGTTGGTTTCCCAGCCTGGAAAATGTGTGAGTCATTTAAAGACAAGCTGAAACAGAACTTAGTTTGCTTCAGTGATATGACGTATACACAAATTCACAAGTGAAACGGATCTGGCAGAGGGATTTCACTGACATTAAATGAGGAGGGGGAAGCTATGGCTCTGGGGGGAGGAATACACTCCTCTGTGTGTGTTTTTTGGCTGTGTGTGTGTGCGTTTTGGGGCTGTGTGTGTGTGTGTGTGTGTGTGTGTGTGTGTGTGTGTGTTTTTGGGCTGTGTGTGTGTGCGTTTTGGGGCTAGAGTGTGACTATGTGACTGAGTGTGGTCCTCAATGCCCCAGTCTTACCTGGCTAAGGTGCATGACTGGGACCTGGAAGTTTGGTGGTTCAAGTCCCAGTATGGCCACGCTTAACCCCACATTGCTCCAGGGGATTGGTTGGATTGGTTCCTGCTTAGTCATATCAACTGTAAGTCGCTTTGGATAAAAGCGTCGGCTAAATAACTAATTATAATTATCACCTGACGGATGAGACGTCAGGCCGATATAAGGATACAGGATTACATCCACCGTCCGAAGAAATGCCAGACATTTTTTAAACCACGTTTTTTGAGATTTTGTGTTCATTAAAGTTAAATTCAATGTGCCTTTGGAATTATTCTGCCTTTACATTTTGGCTGAATTTCCCCATGGTGAATGTTTCTCTGTGACCATGAACAGCTTTGCTTTTTAAATGAATATTTTCCCAGATCTTTATATCTTAAGCCAATGTCGCGCTGTTTTTACGGACACGTTTTAGGTCTTGTTGCCATTGATCTGTCTGGATAATGGCCGTTACGTTACAGCTGTGCTGGAAAGTACCTATTTCTCTGCCGATACATTAGCTTCAACAGATTTGTGCGCTTCCTACATGCCCACACTGAAGTCATGTGTTTATGAGCAGTATCACGCCTCCAGCACCCATCTCTAACATCTCCCTGGTCTCTTAAGTCTTTATTGTTGTCGAATACGGAACATTACTGACAGATCATTGGTCATAATAACAGGCTACAAATCAGATGCACTGATTAGTAAGTGTGACCGTAGATTTTATCTCAAATTCTATAATCCAGCAGCTCAATCCTTGTTTCGCTGGAACAAGGGCAAACATTGTAACACGTTCAGTGGCCTGAAGCTATTCGTTCAAAACTAAAAAGCCACTTTGTTATTGATTGGCTGAATTTTAAGTGGGAAAGGCACATTCGAAAATAAAATGAAATTAATTAGTTTTTTATTATTAGTTACGGGGTCTTTGTTCGCCGTTTTATTTAGCCCATGGATAATCCCCTAATGACCAGGAAAAGATTCTACACAAAAAAATACTGTAGGGTATTGTCCGTTTGAATAGACTGATGGCAGTATAGCATTTCTCCAGAATGCCAGGGCCGTTGACCGCTCACAAGCAAACAGTTGGCGAGGATGAGACCGTTATTTTACCGTTGCACAGCACACACGTGCCCCTTAATTGCTGGTTCTACGGTTAAACGCGTAAGAAGAAAACATGTTTACAATTGTTTAACGTGTAAACGTGCTACTAAACGGATAAACAGCTTTGAGCGCGTTAGCGCCTGGCCTACACCAAAGTATTGTCTGCTAGGTGAAGCCGAGGGGACCGACGTTAAATTGTTGAATAACTTGAATGCCTGACATTTTTGTGGTTGCTCGCTCTCGCAGCGGGGTCGCGCGTCCGGAGCCAGTGGATGCGCTAGGGCTATGTTTTTTTTTTGTCACGCAGACCGTGCAATATAAATACACATTCACTCTAAATTTATACCTGTATGGCCGCCACAGCGGGTTTTTGCGCAACCGTGACATTGCGCAGACTGGGTTTTTGGCGGCGGGACCACATTTTTATTGGCGTTTTCTCTTCCCATTGGGATCATGGCACACGCAAGAGCCGCGAGAGGCGAGCAGCGGATGGTCGGTAGTTCTCCTACATCTGATTGGATCTGAAGTAGGAGCATGTGTAGCCTCGCTAGCTGGCGTTAGCAACTGCTTGGTCCCAGCTGCCAAGTGCAGAGAGAGAGAGAGAGAGAGAGAGAGAGAGAGAGGAGGGGGTGGACGAGGGAGGGCGCAAACGGAGTGTGCGTGTGCCTGTGTGTGTGCGAGGGGCGGACCTCGCCGGGGCTAGACACAGTCGGCTCGCCGCGTACCAGAAGCTTTACTTTACGTCATTCCTTTTTCAGGGACAGCGCCGCTCTGTTGGAACCGGGGCAGCCGTGTCTCGGCTTTTCTGTCGCTGGGTAGCAGTGGTGGTTGGGAGCCGTCCGCTCTTCTTCATCGGCACGCCATTGTGCAGTGGTCCTGTCCTCCCTCAGTCGATTGGAAATCGCCGAAGAGAATAAAAGTGTCAGAGGTGGACGATGTGAAGAGTTTGGTTGGATGCCTTCTTCGAAACACGGAGCTAGCGCTAGTCTAGTGAGACAGTGACCCGATGCTTTATTTAAAACCTCAGGTGGACGTAGATGTGGTGAGTATATCTTCGTTTAACCCGCAGATTATTGTTAAATGCACGCTGTTCGCGACTGATTGTGGCAAGTGAACAGGAATTAGAACTGGAATTGATGTTTTGTGTGATAAAAACGAAAGTCGGTCTTGTAGGCTATCTCTGTGTCTCCAGTTAAAAGGAACAGTTCGCCAGACTGACACCGGAAAGCGAAACAAAGCTACGAGAGCTTGAATGAAGGCGATCGGTTTCGATCTGGCCAGGTTAGGCTACTCCTTTTGTCGTGCGTAAATTAGCTTTAAATGTAGGCTACATAGCTACCTGCCCAGCCATCCAGCTAACGTACCAGTCCAACTTGCCTACAGTGTTGCGTGGAGAAGGTAGGCGAACATTGTTTTCAGACGATCCTCGTATTGCAGTCGGTGTGTTAAGTTTTAACTGCATGTAGGTCAGTGTCTATTGACTTCAGCTCTGATTTGCGTTTTGACATGTTCGCTTTTCAGCATTTGGCTTCCGAAATATTCCGACTGAATCATTTTTTCCGTATTTGTGATTAACGATGTTGCCTACGCTATTATTAATCATTCTTAAGGTTGGAATAGTTTTGTCATTCGATTCTGATGTTAGACTACATGTACATGCCGTCATGGCACGTCTGTGAAAATCACTGGTCGTTTGAAACGTGAAAATACGCCCTCGCACGCCTGGCTTGTTGGTTTGTAATTGTACTACTAGGCTACTCACCCAAGCACGGTAAGCGGGCAGCATATCGTGAAGTTTTCTCCGTGACATTTAACTGTGGCGGAGGTGGGAGGAGCGCGGGCACGTCAGCGTAGACGCGGTACTGTATGTTCACACCGCGGGCGTGCGATTACGTGATCAGCTGAAGTTAGTGTTGCGTTACCTGACATATTATATGACTGACAGCGATGGTTTAAGTCCGACCAGCGGACATAAATATTGTATAACTGTTCTACTGTTTGATTGATTGTTATTCTGTTGCTCAATTCTTTCAAGTAGCAAATACACGATTATACATGCGTGGATTCATCATTTGAGACGGCATCTTAACTCGCTGAAATAATAAAAAACAACGCTAGCAATACCGTGCAGAGTGACAGTCAGTGGTGACTTTTCACTTACGGAGGTGGATAAGAGTGACTGTTCAGACAGTAGCTGACACATTTGATTGTCTGAGCCATTTGGCATGTTTTTAGGAAAGCTGGTGCCGGTGCGGCCAGCTCGCAGACAAACACACTCTCTCTCTCTCTCGCTCTCTCTCTCTCTCACTACGCGCGGGCTCTGTATTTATAAACCGTCCGGGAGCGGGGAGCTCGTGCGGGCTCGGGTTTCTACTGCCCTTGTTCCTAACCTTACGCACTACGAGCTCGAGAGTAAAACCGTATTCACGAGGCGTTCCTGTTCCTCCGCGCCTTCCGCGAGTGGAGCTCAGGGTCCGTGTTCAAAAAGCATCTTTATGTAGGAATGCTGATTCTGGGTCAATTTTGAGTTTTGGGCTAGGACAGGGGTTGGCAACCCTGGTCCTAGAGAGCCGCAGGGTGTGCTGATCAGCAACTGATTCACACCCAACAACCCGGGTGAGGTGAATGAACTGTAATCAGCTGCTTTCATTGATCAGTTAAGTGCTGGGTAACAACTGAAGCCAGCACACCCTGTGGCTCTCCAGGACCAGGGTTAGGGACCCCAGCACACCATGCGGCTCTCCAGGACCAGGGTTACTGACCCTGGGACAAGGATAAGGACACAGAAAATGACGATCCCATATCAGAAGTCCCGTCCTCTCATGCTTTATAGATACTGACCCAAACTGTACCTAGAACGAGCATGCATGTGATCACAGGTCAGTGGCGAATCTCTCCAGAGGTGCGTGGGTTAAACCTGTGTGCATACATAAGAGCTGTTGCACCGGGACGTAGGCACACAGAGCATTTGGTCAAAGTTTATGTTCACTCTCCACTCTCGTTTGCATTGCTGCAGGAAAATACACACGCTTAGCTCACGGCGCTGTAATAGCAGTGATTTGTTCTCAGTCTTATAGCACGTGAGATCGGTGATGGACTGCCCGGGCGTAAGACCCGTTTCTGTGCCTGTTTGCGATCCGTTTAGGTGGTTTCTTCCACTTCAGACGGGCGACGATGTGACGCAGGAGAAAGGCGTATTTCACGCAGACACTCAGAGGGCGAATCAGGTTCCAGGCTGGCGGAGTAAATAAAGCGTAGGGAGTGTTTAGAGACAGGGCAGATTTAAGGGCCGTGGAGTGCTGCGTTTGTCCTCTTTCCCAGTTTTGTCCCTCCTTAAAAACAGACTTTTCCAGCAAAGCTTTTACTCCAAAACACTGATTTAGATACGTGTTCAGAACTACTGTAAAGTTGCTATTTATGATAATTTTTTCTCGGCCAGGCCAAGGTGCCCTCGAAGAAGGCATTGAGCCTTGTTTCCAGTTCTGCTGAGTAGCCAATAGTTTTATTTTGGTTGATTATGGAGCGTGAGTTTATCAGGGGGGGAGAGGGAGTGAGTGCCGGTCCTTACACACTCAGTGCTGTCCTTCATGGTCTGGAGCGCAGGGCGCGTGGCAGAGCAGGTCCCCGGGTCTCCAGCCCTGGTGCCCCGCCGGCCGGACACTCGGACCTGGATCCAGAGGCCTCGGGTTCAGCGTGCACCCTTGAGGCGTTTCATTTTGCTCATTTGAAGTTGAAATACATTTTTTTTCTGCTTGCACGACAGAGACCGAGCTGCATCAGTCTCTGTGTCCCACCTCATCCTCCGTTCTCCGTCCTGATGTCTCTTTTCAGTCACCAAAAATCAGGCAAGGGGCCTCCTTATCCTCCCACTGACCCCTCCCTATAGATGGGTCCAGTACAGGGTCTCCAGTTGGACACACACACACACACTCAGAAATGTGTAGTATTTATAATGGTCTCTCTCAGTGGTGAAGGACTGGAAGGGCCAGGTGAGTGATAGAGTCAGAGACACAGCTCTCAGGCTGTGTGAACACAGGCGTCTGGAGGAAGGGAGCAGTCAGACAGAGCTCAGGGCTGTGCTGTGTGTGTGTGTGTGTGTATGTCTCTGTGTGTGTAGGATGGTTCCATCTCCTTTGCCGGTGTGTGTCTATGTGTGTGTGTGTGTGTAGGATGGCTCTATCCCCTTTGCCTGTGTGTGTACATGTGGAACAGGCTGTTCCCTGACACCATCTCACCCCACAGTGCAGCTCCTCTCCTCCCCGGTACCCAAGCTGAGTGGAGCAGTAAACCTCGTATCATTTTAACGGTGTGAGGGATAAACACAGACCTGTGTTCCTCACATCCTATTAACGGTGTGAGGGATAAACACAGACCTGTGTTCCTCACATCCTATTAACGGTGTGAGGGATAACACAGCCCTGCGTTTCTCACATCATATTAACGGTGTGAGCGATAACACAGGCCTGTGTGAGGGATAACACGGGGTTAACGCGTGACGTTCACAGACCTGCGCACCGCGGGGAGCCCCATGCTAACGGCCGTTAGCGGGGGAGAGGGATGAGAGAGCCGTGATTAGTCAGAGTGAGTGTGTGCGGGGTCAGGGCGGTGGGGAGGTGACGCTCCAGCGGACCCCAACACACCTGCCATGCCGCGGGAGGGGAGGGTCATGACATTATAAATGCCTCTCCCGCCCCCATCAACAAATACACACCTCTGCTGCCCACAGAAACAAACAACACTGCTTTTCTCTTCCAGGGCCAAATGATGATGATCATCATCATCATTGTTTTTCATTGATGATTATTTTAGATGTTCAACGATAATGACGATGATGATGATGATGATGATGATAATGAGAATAATAATAATAATAATAATAATAATAATACTTACTGTTATTGTTATTATTATGATGATTGATGATGAGAGTATTGAGGATAATAATAATATTAATGGCTGTTGTTAATAATAATAATAATACGAATAAGAATAAGAATAATAAGAATAATAATAAGAATAACACTATTATTAAATTATTATTATTGATGATAATGATAATGAGAATAATAATAGGTGTTATGCTTATTATTATTCAGGGTGAAATGC
Organism: Conger conger; assembly: GCF_963514075.1. Classification (NCBI taxonomy): domain Eukaryota; kingdom Metazoa; phylum Chordata; class Actinopteri; order Anguilliformes; family Congridae; genus Conger; species Conger conger. The sequence continues at coordinate 2,619,634 of NC_083761.1, read as the reverse complement.
ATGTGATGCAGTGCGTTCTGCTGTAGTGTCCCTTACTGTACCAGTGTGTTGTGCTGTAGAGCTCACTGTACCAGTGTTAGTGCTATAGAGCTCACTGTACCAGTGTTAGTGCTGTACAGCTCACTGTACCAGTGTTAGTGCTATAGAGCTCACTGTACCAGTGTTAGTGCTGTAGAGCTCACTGTACCAGTGTTAGTGCTGTAGAGCTCACTGTACCAGTGTTAGTGCTGTAGAGCTCACTGTACCAGTGTTAGTGCTATAGAGCTCACTGTACCAGTGTTAGTGCTATAGAGCTCACTGTACCAGTGTTAGTGCTGTAGAGCTCACTGTACCAGTGTTAGTGCTGTAGAGCTCACTGTACCAGTGTTAGTGCTGTAGAGCTCACTGTACCAGTGTTAGTGCTGTAGAGCTCACTGTACCAGTGTTAGTGCTATAGAGCTCACTGTACCAGTGTTAGTGCTATAGAGCTCACTGTACCAGTGTTAGTGCTATAGAGCTCACTGTACCAGTGTTAGTGCTATAGAGCTCACTGTACCAGTGTTAGTGCTGTAGAGCTCACTGTACCAGTGTTAGTGCTGTAGAGCTCACTGTACCAGTGTTAGTGCTGTAGAGCTCACTGTACCAGTGTTAGTGCTGTAGAGCTCACTGTACCAGTGTTAGTGCTGTAGAGCTCACTGTACCAGTGTTAGTGCTGTAGAGCTCACTGTACCAGTGTTAGTGCTATAGAGCTCACTGTACCAGTGTTAGTGCTATAGAGCTCACTGTACCAGTGTTAGTGCTGTAGAGCTCACTGTACCAGTGTTAGTGCTATAGAGCTCACTGTACCAGTGTGTTGTGCTGTAGAGCTCACTGTACCAGTGTTAGTGCTGTAGAGCTCACTGTACCAGTGTTAGTGCTGTAGAGCTCACTGTACCAGTGTTAGTGCTGTAGAGCTCACTGTACCAGTGTTAGTGCTATAGAGCTCACTGTACCAGTGTTAGTGCTGTAGAGCTCACTGTACCAGTGTTAGTGCTGTAGAGCTCACTGTACCAGTGTTAGTGCTGTAGAGCTCACTGTACCAGTGTTAGTGCTGTACAGCTCACTGTACCAGTGTTAGTGCTATAGAGCTCACTGTACCATTACAGTGCAGAGGGAAAGCTGATATTAATATTACATGAGGCTCTGGGGTGGGGGGGGGGGGGTATTCCTGCAGGGAATCTCCATTAGGTGGAGTATTGACGTTCGTAATTACTCGACATGAAAAGCTTTCATTTGCCAAAGCGAGCAAATATATTGCGAGTGTTCTTTCAGAGAACTGTTGACTGAAATGCCTGTTAAAAATGCGTGATTCCATTGTCACTGTGGTGCACGGAGCTTGCTGTAAAGTTTTATCTGTAAAGACGGAGTACCTACCATGTGACAGTGTGCGTGTGTGTGTGTGTGTGTGCGCGCG
>NC_083761.1:2535702-2605702 GCF_963514075.1 Conger conger | reverse complement strand
ACGCCGGCCCCGCCCCTCCGGACGCCTGCCTCACCCCCGCCTCGCTGCTGGAGGCCGACGCCCCCTCGTTCTGCCCCCCCCCGCCCCCGGCCCCGCCCCACAGACTCGCCCCCCCCGCGGCGGCGAAGGACAGCTTCTCCACGGCCCTGGAGGAGATCGAGGAGCTGTGCACGACCGTTACGGCGACCATGACGACTACCTCCCCCCACCCCCACCCCCACCCCCACCTCCACCCGCACCCCCACCCGCCCTCGCTCCCCCCCGCGGGGACCGACCCGAAAGACCACGCCAAAAAACCCGCCCCCTCGGAGATCCGGGTCGCCGTGGCGACGGGCGAGCCCCGGCCGACAGACTCCGCCCCTCCTCCTCCCCCTCCCCCCCTGGACGTGAGCTCCTCCTCCTCCTCCTCGGCCTTCCTCACTGACCTGGCGCTCGACGACATCCTCTTCGCCGACATCGACACCTCCATGTACGACTTCGACGCCTGCAGCTCCGCCTCCGGGGCGGCGGGGGCCTCCAAAATGGCGCCCATGGTCACGGCGGACGACCTGGTGAAGACGCTCTCGCCCTACGGGGCCGGGGGCCCCCCCGCCGTCCCCTCCAGCCCCCCCTTCAAAATGGACCTGGCCGAGCTGGACCACATCATGGAGGTCCTGGTGGGCTCCTGATTTTTAAACGGCGGCAAATAATTTAAAAAAAACTTTATACAAGAACAAAAGACAAAAAAAAAGACAATTATTTTATGACTGTTTTTTGTACAGTTTTTGTTTTTTTTTTACGTAAAAAAAAATATGAATATCTGCAAATTGTAAGAAAACGAAAACGACACCCAATGCTACTTCACATCACTGTGCATGCGTCTCTGCCCGCCTTTCCAAAAACGACACGGAACAGAACACACCCGGCTTCTAGCAGGCGTGAGTGCCTTCATCTGCGTACCACCACTCTGTAAATTCCCATCTTTATGTTCCTCTTCCGTGTGAAGTTCGTCTGTGAACGGGTCTGTTTTCCTGTGGGAATCGTTCACGGACACTTTTTCCCCTCACGGTGCGGAGAACGAACGTTTTAATTGTGAAGCACAAAGATGTAAACGGAAAGGTATCATGTTGCGTTCGCCTTTTCTGTGGAAAGTTTCGTTTCGGACATGTATAGGAAGTGTTATCTGCCTTTTTATTATTTTTATTTCTGTTGTCGTTCCCTCAATTCGTCCATGTTGTCGACACTGGCGCGGTCAATTACTGACGTTACACAACATTACAGAGCTTTTCCTAAAATGGCGCCTACGGTCCTATGGTCTTACATTCATAGCAGCCTTCTCCGGGTTGACGTTTTCTAAAGAGCTAAACACACACACACAGGCAAAATGAGTATTTTGAAATGAGTTACTTGGTTTTATATGTACAGCGGTCGCTTTTGTACAACACCACACTAAACGCTCTATACAGGGGCGAAGCAGAACGATAGCTTTACGAGACGCACTCAGCTGCACAGGCGAGTGGACAGGGGTGTGATTTCTCCTGATTAATCAGGAAATACTGTTTGTTTTGGCTCATATTTGGCGTTATCGCTGTACCTGTTCTTCTGCGGGAAGTTGTCTGTCAGTCTCTCTGAGGACTTTAGGGTCTGAAAAATCTGTGTTTCCTGATTACGTCACTCGAGGGGTGAAACGGTCGCATCCCTGGTTGAGTCTGATACGCAATAAACGCTCCCTCACACTGCAAAAATCTAAAAAGTAAATCTCTGCAAGTATTGTATTCTTATATTGAGACCTAAAATCGTATTTCTTTTACTTTTGTTACTAAATAAGATAAAAATATGTTGAATGAGATAAAGACAGTTCGACTAATTTAATGAGTTACTTATGGGGTGAGAACATTTTACTTATCAAGCAAATTGTTACTTACTGTAAAACAAGTTAATATTTTCTACTTGCGAGAATAAAAATAAGATCTTAGGTCTCATTATAAGGCTAAAAGGCTTGTTAAAACAGACAGATTAGCAGTGCAGGCACTCACTGTCATGATCTTCACAGACAGGGGATCTCCAGCCACATGATTATGATGTCAAAGATCTCATTTTTATAAGAAACAAATGCTCTTAAATGTCATGCATTAAAATGACCATCATGTAAAAGAAGGGGACATTTATTTATGGAGTAACTTCCTCCAGAATCTTCCCTCCAGAAATGAGAGCCATAAGATTGTCACATCAAGGGTTTTTTTTGTTGTTAATGTTTTTGTTTTTTTTTTGTCTAAAATGGCCGTCCCTTTCCTGGGGGAAGTACAGAATATTAGAGATGTCAAAACAAACTATCAGGTATTCTGCAAACACTGATTTTGCCTGTTTTTTTTTTTTTTTTTTAAGTGAGAGTGTGATGTATATTTTTTTCGTTATGAACTAAGCATTTACAATTAAATTGTACAAAACCTCCAACAAACTGCGATGTTGGCCGAAAGCTGTCTGTTTTAAAATGGCGTAGGGTGTGAGACGTAGGGAGGCTTCACAGACCTAATAATGGACGGATGCCAATCATCAGTTCAAACCAATCAGAATAGTTTTCTCCCCACAATAAAATGCAGTGATTGGTCAACATCAGAGAGTGCGGGAGGTGTGAAGTCCTCTCTCTCCGATCGCTGCACTGTACAAAACGTGCCGGAAAAGGTATAAAAGCTTGCCGCTGGGACGGTCCCCTATAGGTACACAAAATTGTACCCCTTACCTGTTTTGTTTCTGTACTTATTTCTACCCAAAAGAACAGGGTACTGTACTTTTTAGGGTGCATTTGGGAAACGTGTCGCTTAAAGAACAGAAATGTCCCTCCGGTGTATCCTCATTTCTGAGAGTGACCGCACCCCTCTCCTGGAGTGTGGGGTCGGGGCAGCTAGCACAGTCAGGGTCAAAGGTCATCATCTGTTTTTTTAACCAATCAGGTCCGGAGTCCCTCCAGCGATACGAATGCTGTGTATTTCTGATCCAGTTTCACAGACGGTCTCCCTCTATGCATGCTCTGTCTCACGCAAAACTCCACTCCCTACTACACCAAAAAATGTATTATTAATAATAATAATAATAATAATAATAATAATAATAAGCCTCCAGCCTGCTGCAGAACGGCAGCTTCAGAAACGGTACTTATGCATATTCCACGTGTCAATAATGCAACTCCATATCCTTAAATATGAAATTATGCTTCTGTAGGACTTTGTGTTTTTAAATGGATTAATTTATGAATGTTTGAGTCGTTCAGCAGTGTTGAAGGGGTGTCTGCGGGCTCCTGGTCACCTCGAGGTCGAGCCTGCAGCAGGTGAAGACGGGCGCGCCTCTCTCAGTCCGTCACTTAAAGAGGTTCATCACACGGTTGGCTCACCTGACCCGGTCTCCTGGGTCTGCATAATTCTGATGTTAAGGTGAAAACTAAAAGCAGCCACTGGTCTAAATTTGATGTACAGTATCTAAGAATCATCGCTGTTTTTGTTTGCTTCTTTTTATTTGTAATATTATTGTTTCTTTTGTTGGTCATGGTTAAACGAGTCATCAGGAAAGTGGGATTTCCCAGCACGCACCTCTCTGCCTGTCTGCCAGCTCACACTTTATCTACAGGACACACTGCACACGGTGACACATCTGTGTGTGTGTGTGTGTGTGTGTGTGTGTGTGTGTGTGTGTGTGTGTGAGAGAGAGTGTGTGTCTCTGTGTGAGACTGTGTTTGCGAGTGTGATTCCCATCTTACATAATCTCCAGCTCCAGTCGTAGAGGAGTGTGTGAGTGTGTGTGTGTGTGTGTGTGTGTGCGTGAGAGTGTGTGTGCAGTCGTAGAGGAGTGTGTGTGTGTGTGTGTGCGTGAGAGTGTGTGTGCAGTCGTAGAGGAGTGTGTGTGTGTGTGTGTGTGTGCGTGAGAGTGTGTGTGCAGTCGTAGAGGAGTGTGTGTGTGTGTGTGTGTGTGTGTGCGTGAGAGTGTGTGCTTACGCACAGCGTTCGTCTGTCGCCACAACAACCTTTTCCCTGAGCCGCCCCGAACAAAGAATTCACCCAGGGGCAGGAGTACACGCGTGTGTTTATGTGCGTGTCATACGTGTGTCTGTGTCGATCCGGTCCACAGAGTGACAAGGAGCCCCAAGCAGACTAATTTACTGATCCATAATTTTTTTTTAAATTTTTTTATTATTATTATCTTTTGGTTTTGAAGTGCTTTTGTTTTGTCTTATTTATTTTTCATCTCCTGTGTAAATATATTTATTTTAATGTGACGCTAACTTCGGGATTGTAATGTACAGAATGTATGGTAGGAATGTAAATTTAGGAATGTATTTTTTATGGAACTGGGTGGAAGCCATGTTTATGACATCATTTTAGTCACCATTTTACTTTTCTCGCTGGGATAGGGGCGGGGTGTGTGTGTGTGTGTGTGTGTGTGTGTGTGTCTGAGTGTGTGTGTGTGCTTTGGTCTTCTGTGTGTGTGTGGGGCAGTGTGTGCATTGATTTTCTGTGTGTGTGTGTGTGTGTGCATTGGTCTTCTGTCTGTTTGTGCGTGTGTGTGTGTGTTAGCCGTGTGTGTCTGTGTTTGTGTGTGTCTGTGTGCGTGCATGCTTTTCGGGAGTGGTTGGTACAGCAGACGTGTTTTTTGCTTCTCAAACTTGGGGAGACATTTGCGATCCAAAGCCTATCAAAACAAAACTTCCTCCGTAAGACTTTGATGCCAAACTGTGTTTATGAGGGACTAGAAAACCCAAACACGCTTTTATCCTTTACACCTGTCACCACGCTTCACACCCGTGTGTGTGGGGACGTGGGGGTCTGCTGTCAGAGGGGGGTGGGGGGTGGGGTCTGCTGTCAGAAGGGGGGGAGGGGGGGTTGATGTCCTCTCCTGAGCTGTGCCTTTTTCTATGCAATATTACCAACATATTCATCATCAGAACTGATTACTGTATTCACATGAAGGTGTATGTATAAATATATATAAATATATAAATATAAAAAAAAATGGAGATGTGTATATGAATTTGAAGCAGTCTTACTTTTGTAGTTTTATATTATACAATAAACTATAAAAATGAAGTAAGTTTGTGTCTGTTGTCGTCTTGCTGCGCTGGCTCATCTGTCAGTTGTAGTGAAACGCTTTCTGTGGTCGGCTTTGAGAAACACACACAACAGCTGTTCCGGGCACCTGCGAAGAACTGATGGAATTTATTCAATTCATTTCAGTTTCATTTGTACATACTTTTTACACAAGACTGTCACCAAGACACTTTACAAGAGTGACAAAAGGGCAAACGCCAGGCCTGATCTCTTAATGTAACTCTGGAAAGGCTCTTTTAATCCCGCACTACGTCCTTTTAGGGTGCCGTCTACATGCAGTAAAGGGCGCTAAGCCCCTCCCACCCCTCTGTCACTCACAGAAGAACTAGGAGAGATTGATAGATCCTCATCATGTGCTGTCCTTCCTTTGATCCTCTACCCCCCCCCCCCCCCCCCCCGACCCCTGCTCCACTGCCACCAGTTGTTCCTGTTCTGCGGGCGTGACTCAGCCGGGTTCTATTTTGGGATTTTGGGGCCCTGCAGTGGGACGGCAGCACACACGCGCACACACACACACACACGCACTCACGCACACACACACACACACACACGCGCGCGTTTAGAAAACAGAGCCGCTCCTTCGCCCGCCTGCTGTGTGAGGGAGGCTGCCCGACTGTGACCTCACTGCATGTTGTTCCTGGAAACTCCAGAGCCAAAATGGCCGCCACAGCGCCTATCATTTCAGTCCTTCAGGTTTTGTATCTTAACCAGGCTATTGCAATTTGAAATGGATGGCACCTTTGCATCTTTAAAATATTTTTTAGAGATAGAGATATCCCACTTCTGTTCTAATTCTTGTGGTTTTTGGGGTGTGGAGGGTTGTTTTCCTTACAGCCAAAATTGCACCACAACCATCATCACTTCTGATGCACCTTGGACAAGGGTTACATTTTTCGGGGGGTTTTTTTGGAGCCCATCTTCTAATACCAAGACCAGGGCTGGATCTGGATTCGAGGGCCAGATTGTGACGGTCCCTGCCTGGGAGGGTTAATCCTGACCCAGAAACGGCAGAAGGCAGGTGATCTGCTGGTGGAGGTGCTGCTGTGGAGTCTGAAAGCTGCTAGCGCTAACGTGCTATGGTGCTAACGTGCTACTGCGCTAACGCGCTACGGCGGTCCCTGTGCCGGGGTGAGGCTCCTCACAGAAATCATCGCTCAGGACAGCGTCCACCTTCCTCCTCATCCACCTCCCTCCTCATCCTCCTTCCTCCTCATCCTCCTCCCTCCCGCTGCCTCCAGACCGGCTGATTCAGCTCCCCCAGCGGGGGCCGGCTTCCCCCCCAGCCTGGAGCTGCTCCTCTGGATCCGTTAGGTGCCCTCTCCCGGGCTGAAGGGGCTCGTCGTGGTTAAATAATCGCATCAGGATGATATGAAGGCCTGAAATGAGAAAGGCCCCAGTATTCTGCTTCAGTGTTTCTCCCACCGCCAAAGCTCCCTGCTCACATCAATCACTCTCAACTGGGAATAAACTGTCAATCTTGCAGGAGCCCCCCCCCTTCTCTCTCTCTCTCTTTCCCTCTCCTTCTCTCGCTTTGTCTCCATATCTCTCCTCTCCTCCCTCTCTCATCCATCCATCTCTCTTTCCCTCTCCTCCCACTCCCTCCCTCGCTCCCCCTCTCTCTCCCTCTTCCTCTCATCTCCCTCTCTCATTTGTCTCCCTCCCTCACTCTCCCACCCTCTCCCTCCTCCCTCCCTCCCTCCCTCCCCCTCTCCTGTCCCTCTCTCCAGGGTAGCTGTGTGCCGAGGACCGGAGGCTGTCAGCGTTCATTAGGGTGAGGTGTGCCTGGCGGCTACGAGACGCTGTATTAAAATGGTAATTCTGTCGGGTCCGTCAGGAACGCCTTTCATCCCGATCCTCTGAAGCGCCGACGGCCGCTAACAAGCTAATAACGCTACCACGGTTTTATTTTCCTTTTCGCGATGGTCTGATTGCTGATTGGTGGTCTAGCTGTCATATTTGTTCCACAACCAGGAAGGGGGGGGGGTTGGGGGGGTTGGGGGGGTCAGAGACTCAAAGGCCAGTCAAAGAATCTGTTTTGCACTGGTTGGGTTCTGTGACCAGAAAACACCCAGTGTATAAAAATGGAAAATGAAAAAAAATATGCTTTCCATTTTTAAAAGGCTCCTATGATTACCATGCCATTACTGTGCCGGACTGTGTGTCTGTGGGTGAATAGTTTGGGTGAATACTAGTGCGTATCCACACTATGTGTGTATTCTGCCGGCTGCCAGACTCAGACCCAGCCAAGATCCCCACTGCAGCCAGCAGCTCTGGCAACCCCACCTGTGACTGTGAGAAGAAGCTACACACATTTCAGAGGGTGTGTGTGCGTGTGCGCACTGCGTGTGTGTGTGTGTGTGTGTATGATCTGATCTCCTGAACTGATAGAGGAGACTGCAGACGCATGATAAACCTCAAACACACAACCTGGTATGTTTTAAATATATATATTCAGTGCAGTTCAGACTCCTGCCACCACCATGCAAACATCCATAATATCCATCCGCTCACTGGATCGCATCCCAATCTCCCGTCTGTGGGCTGTTCTGGAATGGCACCTGCGATTGACTTGTGTGATTACCTCAGGGGAAAGTGGTGTGGTAGTCCTCCAGCAGATCCAGGTGCATACCCCTGCCTTCGACTGTAGTGGCCAAGTGGTGGGCCAGCACCCTAGAAAGCAAGGATCTTCAAATCTAGCCCTTGACTCCAAACCCAGCCCTGGATTTCTTTCCTCCTTGGTAATTAACTGAACAATTAGTGATACTGATTGGCCACACTCTCTTCATACCTGCCTCCCAGGTAAAGGGCAGGTGGAGAACCATGGGTTAATGTGCTGAGACTTTGGGTATGAGAGAGAATCAGAAATCCGGAGGCGGAATGACTTATTCATTCACAATATACAGCTGCTATACTCCTCGCTCCTGCAGAGAAAACCTACAGCAGACTTCCCACCGCCGAAAACCCACTGCTCCCTCCCTCTCTCTCACTCACTCACTCCCTCCTCTTTTCCTCCCCTTCCCCCTCCTCCACCTCCTCCTCCCTCATTCTGTCAGATCGGTGTGGTGCAGCCACGATCCTGCGCCTCCCCACGAGCACGCACAGCCACGCGTTTACGTAAGCCCGGCTCTGACTCACGGCCGCCCCCGCTGGACAGAATGCGAACTTTAAGATTCATTTGGGAAGAAAAAAAAAAGTATTTTTCTGACGCCAGACTGCTCATTCAACAGTTATAACACGAATTATTCGATACATTTTTGTTATACTTTAGTCGCTTTTCATTCAGTTTCTTAATTATTTTGAAAATCAAGGCACTGTCTCAACTGTCATATTCCTCCGCTTCTTCGAACACTATGCGCGCGCAGAGCGCGGCTCAAAAAATGACAGCTACGAGTGCACGAGCACAGTCAGCAACAATATAAGTAATATACTTCTTACTGTGAAAACAATACGTTGTTTATATATGCTTACTTAATGGATAAGCCAGTAAAGTAATAGAGTTGTGGGTAGAGTGTTTTGCCCTCTTGCAGCTGGTGGGCAGAATTTGCATCCTGTGGTTTTAGTCCTACTGTAATAAAAGCTGGTCTCATGCAAATCAACTGGTGGAATTTATTCCGCGCGTATAGCGCGAGTGGCAATATCACTCTCTTGGCAACTGTGAAACCACGAACACAATCGGCTGTCCAGTGTATTTACACTACCATACGATCGTGAATGCCCCTAGCCAACTCTTCAGACATGGGCGTACATGCAATACGCGAGGGACGTGACGCACACGTAGGCTTACTCTTTTGACGTATGACGAGCGGGTGAAAGAGGTCGCTTTGCAGCGAAAGCAAAGTGCAGTCAAGTCACTCCGGTTCGTGCTGAAGTCCAGTCCGTTAATCATTCGGGAATTGTGCCACAAGCGCGGAGACCCACTGTACTCCACGGCCTCGCTGGTACCGACCGTGATATCCCAGAGTTCTCAGAAATAAAGATACGAAAAGTGCCTAAAAAGGTACTAATGCTTGTCGCTGGGGCGGTACCCTACAGGTACATAAAATGGTACCCCCTGGCCATCAATATATAATTAATTTGTACATTTTTTTGCTTCGAAAATGTACTTATTTGTACCCAAAGACAATATTACTGTACTCTCAGGGTACATTTGGTAAAAATATCATCCTTGAAGAACGAAAATGTCCCTCCACTGTCACTTTATTTCTGAGAGTGTACATACAGGTGTGACGTATTATAATGCAAATTTACACCCAATTGAGCAGTTATCTGGATCAATCCGACAAACTTGAGTACTGTTTTCACATTCAAATAGGCTTACACCCCACACGGCTTACACGCAGAGTTATTTATTTAGCAAGAAGATAAGAGAGGATTGTTGCGGTGTGTGGTTGTAAGCGGTAATGCGAGAACGCGCTCGCTGGACACTGCAGAAACGTGTGGAGAGACGCTGCTTCCGGAGGTTTGAATAACAGGAGCGGGGCTGTGGGTGGCGGTGCGGTGTAGCAGCAGCAAACAAACTATCATAAAACTACGTAAGCGCAGCTGTCGTCAGGCAGAAAAACCTGACTTTCCGCCGGGCGCTTTTGTCATTGATGAATGCACAGAAAGGGGAGAGGAAGTGGAAAAGAGCAAAGAACAGAACCATCTGTGAAAGGCTTCACTCAGAAGCAGTTTTACTCAATAACGCGACCACAAGAAAGCTCTCTGTCGCAACCGCACGGCGTGCCGTCTCTGTGTCGGTACCTCACAGGATGCATTGTGGGAAACGTGACGCCACACAAATCTGGGCTGCTCTGTCGCCTTTACATTACATTACAGTACAGTTATTCAGCTGATGCTTTTATCCAAGGGACTTACAGTTGATTAGACTAAGCAGGGGGCAATCCTCTCTGGAGCAATGTTAGATTAGGGTAAGGGCCTTCCGGAAAAGGCTCCCGGGGCTGTCCAACCCTGTGCCTGTTTTCACTCCAACCGACTCTACCAGGAGCAAGACTGAGCAGCTCCGCTGTAGATTAAGAATGACGCTCCTCTGAAATGTTGTGTGTGTCCAGGTATTTTTTCCCTGTCGCTACGGTGATCAGGAACCACCCTCACCTGACATTCTGGAACATAATCAGCCCTCCTCCGCGCAGGTCAGTGTGGGGCCTCCTGTCTTGGTTACTATTACAGTTATCATTTTTAATACTTTATTTCTCAGTCCTCCCTTTTCCTTTCGGGTTGAACATTGTGCTTTTAGTTGTTTTAGTGGTTATTCTGTGTTTTTTGTTTTTAGTTTGTTGTCTTTTAGTTGCTTGTGGACAGGTTGGGTTTGTGGCTAGGCCTGCAATCTGCAATAACATAGCGATGGAGCAATGTGATGAAAAACATGTGCTCTGGCTGGGGTATCAGTGTAATTACACTGTACTCTGGTTAAACACTTAACTTGGAACACAGCTGGCCAACATCCTTTAATTGGAGGTTCTGAATTAATTCATTCTTTACATGAGTGGAAATAACATTTTGCAGGTAAAATGTAGGTAGTAAAAAAATGTATGTATGGCAGTTTGAAATCACTGCTTTTGGGACTGTGCCTATTTTCATATTAATTTCAGTCAGACTCCACGAAGAGTGAATGCAGGGCTGGTCCCCCATTTATACAGCAAAAATGTAAATATTTTTTTAATCCTCCCATGGCTTTCGGCAATCATGGCTCAGGCCCGCACAAAAACGCCCGAAAGACCCGTCATTTTTCCACGGAATCCTGTTTCACACTTCCAAAGAAATCTATAGTTCGGAGTATCCGCCAGACGGGGGCGCTGTCGAGCTTACTCAAGCCCTTTGTCCTTGGCTGAACCGCGTTTACAGTGTGTTTGTCCCAACGAAATGGTCGCCTACCGCCCGGGGACTGGTCACCTCTGACATTGACACTTTTGACCTGGATGTACCAAGGAGCCAGCTCCCGACTAATCTCCGTCTGCCCTGGTTTTTTGCCTCAAAAATGTTTTATATTCTTTGCTCGCACTCGGACAGCTGATAGGCAGCACGTGTCAGTCGTGCCTCTGCATAGGACAGCAATGAGTCAGAATTGAACATGTGATAACGGTCAGGCGTGTGTGTGAGTCAATCATGTGGCAATAATATCCGGAACCGTCCAGGTATGCCATTTAGCATTAATTTTACAAACTACATGTGTCTTCATATATAGCCTACATGTCCCAATTATGGTTTACTGTCAATGACATAAATCGAGAAATAATAGCCTACATTTGGCTTAAAAATTCCAAGCGACATGATATTGTGCTGTTGAACGTATAAAAAACATGACATTTCTGAATTTAATTTAGCAGGAGTATAGTATGTTTTTAAATGTGGATTTACACACGACGTGAGCGTAGACATAAATAGCCTACATACACAACACAATTTATGCATATACGTGAAGCACGCAAAATCCTCGGTTTTTTGCAGTGTTCGGGTTGGAGGGAAAGCCTCTAAGCCCCCACGGTGAGGACCGACGACTCCAGCATTAGGCGACTTCTTCTGCGCTGCCTGCAACTCAGGGACCTCCAGCATATGAATATTTAAATCGCGCCTGTGTCTTTCTGGGGCTTGTGTTACACCGAACTTAGCGGAGCTGAGGGCAGCCGACAGGCCAGGAAGAGGTTGAGCGCCACATGCCGGAACTAAAATGGAGGGGAATTTGTACCTCATGCCTCTATGGAAAATTACGCGTTGCACAGCAACCACCAAAACAAAAACAATGTACTGTACTGCCGTGAACAATATTAGACCATTGCACTGTATTATACAATTTATTTACTGGGTACCCTAACATGTTCCGTAAAGTTAAAATAGACGATAGATTTCCGGGCAACGGACCAGCCTGTGTAGCAGTTGGCCTCCGACCGCGATTAGCTACTGTACTTATGATAGGAAAGGAATTGGGTCACTAAAGGTGGACCGCCATGGATGTTTCAGTAGAGCAGTTTTTGAATTAAAAACGTTTGCAAGGTGCTTTCTACAACAGCATCGACAAAGTGAATACATTCTAATAAATTATTGGTGGATATCGTGTGTCCAGATCAGGTGGTAATCATTAAGTGTGACACGAAGAGATACAGCACACAATTTCAGTCAGGGCGAAAAATCAACAGCAGCCAGTGGTGTTTTTCTCTTAAATTATTTTAATTTCTTGTGTACACTAAAAGTAAATTTACACACTAAAGTCTGAAAAGAACCAGGGCATGCATATTAACCTTTTTACAGGCTCTTCAAGTCTATTGTCTGTTTCCATAGGAATTTCCCCGTACATTTTACAGCCCATAGTTTCTGTACACAGTCTGAAGCCACAGCGAACTATGATTACACCCACTTCATCTTTACAATGTGCAAAATCCTCCTTAAAACAGGTTACAGTGGTAAAACAGAAGAGACGTGGGGGGGAAACAAAAAAACAAAAACAAAACAAAACGTCGACCGCAAGCGGAGCAGAAGCACTCGTAACGTCGAAATAACGGGAAACATGGAAGCGGATATTGGTCCCTCAATTCCTTGTGATTCGTGTTGATTATCACCGTCTTAAGCTCCTTCAAAGGTAAACACTTCTAAAGTACTCTATGTCAGTGGTTTCAACTGTAGTAATTCCCTCCCTCCCAAAAGAAAACAAGAATAAAACAAAAAACATTTGTCTGTGCCGAACTGGCATTTGTAGAGCCACAGGTTGAGTAGTCTTTACTTACGTATCAAACCCACAATCAGACGAACAAAAATAATACACAATAGAGATGGAACTTGTACGAATGAAGAAATAAAGTTTAGGGTAAAATCTACGGAGTAAAACAAACGAGAAATTTAAAACTAAGGCAATTAAACACGACACGAAACATTCCGCTGGATTTTGCAGGCAGTGTGGTTTCAAGTTGTCGTAGATATTTATAGATTTTTCAAATTCACTTTTTGTACTCGTGCCTTGCAAAGACTTTAACCAGTATTATCTCACAACGACGAACACTAACAACCCCAGCACAGGAAAAAAAGTAACAATCTTCCAGAAAAAGAAAAGAAAAGAACTGAAACTCATCCCTGATTATTTACAGATTAATTCCCCTATTATAAACAAGACTTACTTCATAGGACTTCGGTCTATAAATAAATATATGCTTTTATTTTTCATATTCACTGTTATTACACCATCTGCGGAGCTCGTTGACGGACAGAGACAGACAGATGCATCGCGGGTGCCTGCCCTACACTTCTTCATTGAGAGGATAGTGGGTGAATGGAAAAACTTCATTAAAATAATATTATACTTAAAAAAAAAAAAAAAAGAACAGAATCAGACAGGGAAAATAAAGAGTGATAAAAGTGATTGAAGAGGTGGAGGGGTGGGGGTGGGGGGCAGTGGGCGGGGCCAGGGTGTCAGTCAGGTGAGGGGGCGGAGCATCCCAGTGGCGTCAGCGTGGCTGGGAACATCAGAACCTTCGCCTGCATGAAGGAGAGGTCCGGCAGGCCAGAGATCACCTTCACCGCCTCCGCGCTCAGATTCTCCTCTTTCCTGGGCTTCCTGTGGAGAGAGGGAGGGAGGGAGAGAGGGAGGGAGGGGGGGAGAGGGGGGAGAGGGATGGAAAGAGGGAGACAGGGAGGTGGGAGAGAGAGAGGGGAGAGGGGGAGAAAGAGAGGGAGGGAGAGAGGAGGAGGAAGTAAAAGGGTAGAGAAAGAGAGCGACAGGGAGGTGGGAGAGAGATAGAGGGGGAGGGAGAGAGGGAGGAGAGGGAGAGAAAGAGACCGAGAAGCAGCTGTTACCCACAGACCTCACACCACAGCTCCCCCCCCCGTCAGCCATCAGAGTCCGCCATGACCCACCCCACCCCCATGTCCTTACCTCACCCAGCTCCCCACCCTGTCTGCATTAACAAGCACCACCTCCCCCCGCCCCACACGACCCTACACACTGCCACATTCACTGACGTCTGGCTCCCTCTAGTGGCCTTCAGTAAAACTCTCCTGTCATAGACACTCAGCCTGTATCCCACTGCTGCCCAACCCTGTTCCTGGAGGTTTTAACTCCAATCCTATCAGAGCACACCTCATTCAACAGCTAGAGCAGGGCTGCCCAACCCTGTTCCTACTGACTGGCCAGACTGTCTTCACACCTGACTCCCAGGTAAAGGAAGGGCAGCAAATCAGCAGTTCTCAGCCCTCGAGGACCGTGGTGTGCTGATCCCCGTTTTAAGCCTACAGCTGTACTGACGTTTGAACTACATTTCCCAGAATGCTCAGAGTTGATTGATATAAGCCTACAGCTGTACTGACATTTGAACTACATTTACCAGGCTGCTCAAAGTTAATTGCTGTAGGCCTACAGCTGTACAGACGTTTGAACTACCCTTCCCAGGACGCTCAAAGTTAATCGATAGAGGCCTACAGCTGCACTGACGTTTGAACTACCCTTCCCAGGACGCTCAAAGTTAATCGATACAAGCCCGACAGCTGCGCTGACGTTTGAACTACATTTCCCAGCATGCCGTGTGCAGAGGGGGGGGGACACTGACCTGGTGGAGGTGCTGGTCTTGTCCACGGTGGACATGAGCCGGGCGAAGGCGTCGGCGATGCGGCTGCCGGTGTTGCTGGTGTCCATCTTGGCCGTGGTCAGCTCGTAGAGCTCCGGGTCCACACCTTCAGGGCCACCAGAGAGACGGGCGGTCAGAGACGGGCGGTCAGAGACGGCACGGCCGATTAACCGCTTTAAGACCGGGACGGGCAAGCAGGGCCGGTGTGGGTCTACGCTCTGCTCTGAGAGGCTCAGCGATCTGCTCGGGGTCCTTCTGCATAACGACTCGTTGTGACGCATCGCAACTTTGATTGCTGTGAACGTTTGATTGACGTGTTCAGACCTTAGCTGTTCCGGCCGTTGCTCGATTAAAAGTAAAACTGCCGGGAAATATAATGTGTCGTAATATCTCGGCGATGTTTCGACAATGTACATGCGACTATTTCACCACAGCAGAGGCGTAAACTGTTCTTTTTATTGTGATTATGTTATTATTTAAGCATACACACGTATTGTCTCAACGGACTCTGCCACGCCCAACACACTGTAATGTGTGCATTATAATACCACAAACACTAATGGTCAAGTATGTGCATTTATAAATATTTAACTAGCGCTGTGCTCTTGCCTTCAGAGCAGTTTCCTACATTGCTGACCAGGAATGTTCTTTCACTGCCTGATCACAATAATCTACAGCAATCCAAACGGGACACTTCATGACACATCACGACACAACAGAGACACGCAAGGACCCGGAGCCGAGCGTCGACCAACACCGCTTCTCTTCCTGGATTTCAGACTTTACCAAACTCCTACTCCTTACGTAATCCGTCATTCATAGCCACATCCTGTGATATAGGCAGCAGCTGATGAATGTTCTCGCCTTGTAGCATTTTATTGTGGTCTAATTTCCAAGTGAATCGGTCATGGGGCATATTGGCTAATGATCTGATTGAGGCAGGGTAACTGGTGGCAGCAAAATCCTGCATACACACTGGCCCTCCAGGACTGGAGTTAATCCTGCAGACACTGCGGTCCTCCAGGACTGGAGTTAATCCTGCAGACACTGCGGCCCTCCAGGACTGGAGTTAATCCTGCAGACACTGCGGTCCTCCAGGACTGGAGTTAATCCTGCAGACAATGCGGCCCTCCAGGACTGGAGTTAATCCTGCAGACACTGTGGCCCTCCAGGACTGGAGTTAATCCTGCAGACACTGTGGCCCTCCAGGACTGGAGTTAATCCTGCAGACACTGTGGCCCTCCAGGACTGGAGTTAATCCTGCAGACACTGTGGCCCTCCAGGACTGGAGTTAAACCTGCAGACACTGCGGCCCTCCAGGACTGGAGTTAAACCTGCAGGCACTGCGGCCCTCCAGGACTGGAGTTAAACCTGCAGACACTGCGGCCCTCCAGGACTGGAGTTAAATCTGCAGACACTGCGGCCCTCCAGGACTGGAGTTTCCCATCCCTGGTTTAAGAACTACAGGGCTCTAATGAAGTCCTCTGTGTCTCAATGAATCTTTTATGGAAAGTGATATTGGCAATACATTCATACAAGTGAGGCTTCATAAAATACAGGCTTTGTATTTAATCCCTCCAGGATCATTCTGTGTGTGCATATTACCACAGAACAGCCGAACAGACAGTAAGAAAGGCAAACTTAATTACTCCCTGCAGTTGCTCCATCTTGCTCTGGTTCGTAAATTTCAGGACCTTTATGTCAGAATAACTACACCGGGCTGCCTGCGGACAGAACCGGCTCTAACTGCCCCACAGAGAGAGAGCTGGTGCGTGGGTCTTTTAACCAGACAAACGAGAAGGGGTGAAACACTGCCACCTAGCCCAGTATTGCACGCATGCAGACACACACACAAAACACACTGCACAGCACCACACACACAAAACACACCGCACAGCACCACACACACAAAACACACTGCACTGCACCACACACACACACACAGTCTAAGCGGTTCTGTTTGACCAAACCACTTTAAAAGACCCACATACAGCATTTATTCATTGATAAATTGGCCAGCTCAATTGCGATTGGACAAAAGGCTAAATGACACACTTCTGACTAGAACCTCAATTGATTTGTATCCCTCTGGAACTAGCTATTCATATTTGGGCTTAACTACTGGGACAGAATTTACTCAGCTATATAAAAGTAACAGCATGTCCATAACACTAGTTCCATTTGAAGTCCTTCCTGACAGATGAACTGGTCACCCCTGCCTTTAAGAGTCACTCCATCAACCAGGTGATTTGACGTGTTAGATTAAAGAGAACAGCTAAGACAGGACAGACAGTGACATCACTTCCTGTGAACCGCGTGGCCTCCCCAGGCCAGTAGAACTGCGTCTCAGTGATAAACTTCGAGGGAGTCGGGCTCTTTAAACGACATTGAAAAGCGACAGTACAGAGGAAAGGCCCGTCCACATCAAGAACCATAACTATGAATACGGAGTCCACACCCAGTGATTTCGTTGCATGAGCTTGCATGAACGATAAAACGCTGACAGCCAATCAAAATCCATCCAAATTTACACGGCGTCACGTTAAAAATGGCAGATGGCATAGCCGAGAGGCTATTCACAGAAGGTTATGGTTCGTATGTTCACATCCTTATGGTTATAGTTATGGTTATGGATATCGTTATGGTTAACTATATGGTGTGGACGGGAAGAGTGCTGGGGAGGACGCGCGAGTGTCACACGAAGCAACGAGCGAGGCGGCCATTTTAACGGCCTACTGAGAACAGGAAGTGACAAACAGGAAGAGGAAGTGACAGACAGGAAGAGGAAGTGACAGACAGGAAGTTGGGGTTTGGGGGGGGTGGGGGGGTCACACTCTTGCTGACCTGGGATAGAGGTGGCGCTGCTAGAGCTAGAGTCGTCCACCGGTCCAAAGAAGTCAAGGTTGAGCAAACAGGACCCTCCGCTGGCTGGAGAGGGCGGCAGCGTTCGGACAGACAGACGGACGGCGAGAGGGGGAGGGGGGGGGGGGTTACGCGTGGAAGAAGCAGGGGGCAGAGACGCACGCCACACACGCGTACTCTTATTAGTACAGGAGAAAAACACAAGAGGCAACAAAATGGCCAACGACAGAAGACCTGGCCGGTGGTTAATGAGGAGAAGAGGATTCTACAGAGCAGAGGAATCGGTTAGTTCTGCCAGACAGAATCAAGAATCAAGTCACAGGAGAATTTCACACATACAGAGATAATACCGTTCAGTTCTTAAGTTTGACCCCTTGTCTATTTTTTTTTTTTTTTTTTTTTGTTGTTGCAGGATTTCATGTTCATCTCCACGCTGCGGTTGTGTTGAGATCAGTGACAGGAAACGCCGCTGATCCCAGATCAGCCACCCGATGGGAGCGATGTTGGGAAGGTGACCATGACTACAGGTCCCATGTCGTGGAAAAGGACATTTCCCTCGATAAGATTATAAAGGGGCTGTAGCTGCTGTGAAAACAGTGTGAAAGTATAAAGTGTGACGTCACAACTACAGACTCGTTTGCGTAGCGCCTTCAGCACGGCTCAGTAGGGAGCTGTTCTTAAAATTAACCATTCAACCTGAGATTCATCCTATTACAGAAAATATATTAAATATATATACAAAAATCTGTAAAGCCTATAAAAAAATAAAGCCTATTTTTAAATGAAATATAATTGTATGAAATCATGAATTGCAAGTTGCAGAAAAACGCTCAAAGTGAAATATTCCCCCCATCTCAGCGTGTGAAGCTTATACCTCTATCGATACTGAGCGAGTCTTTACCTGCTTGATGTGTTAACGTGCACACCTGGGGCCGTATTACAGAAACATCCTAACCTGGACAACCCTGTCTTACCTGCACAGTAACCATGGTAATTACAGGTAGGACCTTATGTAAGAAAACAGCCGTTACAGAACAAATGTTCTGAAGTCTGTACAGAAGCATCCTAACTTCCCAAAATCCTGATCTTATAACTTTTCCCATCTTAACTTTGGACTTTAAATAAAGATAAAGGCTTAAGCCCCCGACCAATCACACTGTTAATACAGAAGTAAGTGCGGAGTAAAGCTGGTGTAGACCCTGCTGTGTGCTGTCAGGGTCCCTGTGGAAAGCTGGGCTTCCACAGCGTGCGATGTCCACAGAGACACCATAGAGAGACGTACCGTCGAGAGGGTTCGTAAGGCCACTGCTGCTCCAGTCGAACTGGACGGGAGGGAGCGCCTCCTGGTGGCGGGAAGAACAAACAGCAACAACAAACACGTGAGGCCCAGCAGGTAAGGTATCCGCCGTTAAACACAAGAGAAGAAATTAACTGAACAATTAGTGCTACGGATTGGCCAGACTGTCTTCAGACCTGACTCCCAAGTAAAAGGGAGGGTGCAAAAGAGATTTAAGAGATGTACTTTATTGAACCCCGTGGGGTAATGTGTCCTCTGCATTTGACCCATCCGAGTTGCTTAGGACCAGTGGGCAGCCACAGTGCAGCGCCCGGGGACCAGCTCCAGTTCTGAGGCCAGAGCCTCGGTCAAGGGCAACGGCAGGAGCACGCCTAACCTGACACGCACGTCTGAGTGTGGGAGGAAACCAGAGTAACCGCAGTAAACCCACATGAACACGGGGGGAGAACATGCTAGCTCCACACAGAGAGGATCTGGCCGGTCGGGATTCGAACCCAGAACCTCCCTCTTGCGAGGCGGTAGTGGTTAACCACAGCAGCAGCAGTCGTCATGGAAACAGTCGTCCCCAGCTGCAGGCTGTGTCGGGGTCACGACCCTGACTCACACAGAGGTGTGACTGCAGTGTGCTACAGCCCAAAGGCCCGCTGTGACCCGAGAGAGGTGCTCACCTGGCTGGGGTGGGGGCTGTGACCTGTGACCTGTGACCTGAGAGAGGTGCTCACCTGGCTGGGGTGGGGGCTGTGACCTGTGACCCGAGAGAGGTG
Source organism: Conger conger (assembly GCF_963514075.1). Classification (NCBI taxonomy): domain Eukaryota; kingdom Metazoa; phylum Chordata; class Actinopteri; order Anguilliformes; family Congridae; genus Conger; species Conger conger. The sequence goes on along the minus strand of NC_083761.1, from coordinate 2,586,156 downwards.
CTCACCTGGCTGGGGTGGGGGCTGTGACCTGTGACCTGTGATCTGAGAGAGGTGCTCACCTGGCTGGGGTGGGGGCTGTGACCTGTGACCTGTGACCTGAGAGAGGTGCTCACCTGGCTGGGGTCGGGCGAACACGGGCTGGTCTCCGGGGAAACGGGCGGCGCTTGTGCGATGGAGGCGATCTTCTCCGCGGCAGAGACGGGTTTTACCGGCTCTTTAGTGGGCTCCAGCATTCCCTGAGAGAGAGAGCGAGAGACATTAACACTGTACTGAGAGAGAGAGAGAGAGAGAGAGAGACATTAACACTGTACTGAGAGAGAGAGAGACATTAACACTGTACTGAGAGAGAGAGAGAGAGAGAGAGATTAACACTGTACTGAGAGAGAGAGAGAGAGAGACATTAACACTGCACTGAGAGACAATATCACACACACACACACACACACACACACACACACACACTCACCAGGCTTGCTGCGTACATGGGCACGATCACCGGCTGTTTCTTCTGCCCCGTGAACAGCTGTGTGTGTGTGGGGGGGGGGGGTTAAACAGTACACACACAACATTATCACTGCTGTGTAAACACAGCACAGATGTATTAACGCATCACAGCCATAGTTAAGTGCTATATGACACACTTCATATTCTATATGTCATTTGGCAGCACTCCTCTGGTTAAAACAAACCAATAGCCTCGTGGTTAAGGTACATGACTGGGACCGGGAAGGTTGGTGGTTCAAGCCCCGGTGTAGCCGCAGTAAGAACAGCTGTTGGGCCCTTAGCCCCCACATTGCTCCAGTGGGGACTGTCCCCTGCTTTGTCTAATTTAGCGTCAACTAAATAAGAGGTTATAATGATAAATAATCATAAAAACTCACAATGTTCCGGGTGTCGATGCCCAGGGAGCAGAGCAGGGCCTTGTTGCTATGGGAACCGCCCCACTGGTACCGCAGCCCCAGTGCATCATGGATCTCCAGCAGCTGCCGCCAGACTCTGCCCAGGTCCCTGCACCAATCACACCGCGGCGCGGTCACACGGTCAGGCACGGTCACACGGTCAGGGCAGACGTGTCGCATGGTTAGGCGTGCGCCCGTGTAGATGTGGGGGGGACTGTAGGCCAGTGTCGAATGTGCTTGAGTGGGATCCGGGAGGTTGGTGGTTCAAGCCCCAGAGTAGCCACTGTAAAATCAGTGCACCTGTTGGGCCATTGAGCAAGGCCCTCAACGCCATATTGCTCCAAGGAAAATTGGCCCCTGCTTAGTCTAATCAACTGTAAATCACTTTGGATAAAAGTGTCAGCTAAATAAGTGTAATGTAATGTGTCAGATGTGTTGTGTCATTTTTCAGACAGAGATGTAAATCAGAGGTTGCAGGTTCAAATCTCACACAGGGGCACAGCACTTGCAGTCCAGAGAAGGTGCCTGATCTGCTGTGTTCTAGTACAGACCCAGCTGTATGACGCAAACTGTACCTTAAAAACAAGCTAATATTTCCTCCTTGAGATAAAAAAAAAAATCTAAAATCTTATTACTAAGACCAAGATGCTTGTTAAGACAGCCATGTTTTGCAGTGTGTAATCTAAGTGCACTCAGCCAAACATCCTGCTGCCCCCCCCCCAGCCCTGTGTGCCTGACAGCAGCTGCGCTATCGCCCCCCCCCCCCACCCCCCGCGGTCGCCGTGACGACGGCGGTACTCACTCGTGTGGCGCGGGGGTGTCCTCCTCCTCCCCCTCCTCCTCCCCCTCCCCCCTCCTCGCGGGCTCCAGGAGGACCCCCAGTGTCAGCACCTCCTCCCCCCACTCCGGGGCGGGCGCGCCAGGGAACGAGAGGAGGAACAGCCGCTCCAGACGGTCGGACAGGGACACCTGGGGGGAGACGGGGAGGTTATCCTAAACTACACCACCTATGACACAGCGTATGGAGGTGATTATCACAGGTGTGCTTTCTCCTGTGGACGGTGGGTGAATGGGCTGTTTGTGTGATGTAATGTTCCCAGGGATCAGAGGCGCTGCAGAACGCTTCTGTTTACACTTTACTGATAACTCTGTGTGAGTGTGTGAGTGTGTGTGAGTGCATGAGTGTGTGTGTGTATGTGTGAGTGTGTGTGTGTGTGTGTGTGTGTGTGTGTGAGTGCGTGTGCGCGTGTGTGTGTGTGCGAGTGCGTGTGTGTGCGCCCACGTACACAGCCCAGGAGGATGACATGCCGCACGCACGCACACTCACACACACACACACACACAAACACTCACGCACGCACACTCACACACACAAACACTCACACACGCACTCACACACACACACACACACACTCACGCACTCACGCACTCACGCACACACGCACACACGCACACTCACACACACACACACACACACACAAACACTCACGCACGCACACACACACACACACACACACACACGCTCACACACACCCCCACACACGCACACGCGCACACACACACACTCACACACACACACACACACACACTCACACACACACTCACACACACACTCACACACACACTCACACACACACACACACACACAGTTCCTGCAGTAATATTCGTGAGAAGCGAGGAACGAGTCTGACCAAAATCACGCAGCGTTTAATCTTCACTGTGATTCGGTTGCCATGACTACAGTAATTACTTCCGTTCCACGCAGACCAAAAAAAAAAAAAGGATCAATTCTAAGCCAGGAGGGGGCACCAATGACACAAACTGAGAAAAACAAGAAAGTTTCTGTGATGAAGCGAATACTCAATATCTAAAGCTGTGAGAAAGAAAGAAAAGGTAATCTCCTCCTCTGATTTGGGGAAAAAACACAGAGAGATGAGAAACACAGTCAGCTAACCTGCTTCATGCTCACATTACACACCTCTAAATCACACACACCCACCTCTAAATCACACACACCCACCCCTAAATCACACACACACCCACCTCGAAGTCACACACACCCACCCCTCAATCACACACACACCCACCTCTAAATCACACACACACCTCTAAATCACACACACACACACCCACCTCTAAATCACACACACACCCACCTCTAAATCACACACAAACACACACCCCTAAATCACACACACACACACACACACACACACACACACACACACACACACACACCCACTTCTAAATCACACACACACACCTCTAAATCACACACACAAACACACCTCTAAATCACACACACACACACACACGACACACATACACACACACCTCTAAATCACACACAAACACACACACACACGACACACATACATACACACCGCTAAATCACATACACACACACACACACACACACACACACACACACATATTGCCGTTACCACTTTACCTCTGATAACCGTGCAGCCCATCTCACACAAACTGCCGTTATCTTACGTCTCTCAATTATCCTCCCTCTCTCAACCCACCCCCACACACACACACACACAAGCTGAAATTCACTGTTTAAAACCGGGCAAATAGACGTCAAGGGAAACTCATTTGTTTTTAACTAGCTGGCCTACAGGTTGTCATGGTGACGCTCAGCGAGCAGGCTTGTCCCAGCCCCCACCCCATTGGTCAGAATTTCTGCGGAAGATTCCGGATGCACTTCATTGCTGGTGGACTGTGAGGCCAATTTTTCTGCCATGGGGCGTCTGAAGAGGAGCGGAACCGAATGTTGAATTTGAGTTGGGAGCGGCTGATTGGTGGGTGGTGTGGGGGGTATAATCACCGCACACAGAGAAATGTCCAGAACACATTTCCAGACATTCAGTGCTGTAGTCGGCTATGCGGTGTGTCAGCTGTGGGATAAATTATGCCTACGCTGTCCACACCAAGAACTATAGCAATAAACCACAACCATAACCATAACAATGTGAGCATCCACGCTAATGAACCATAATCTTCTGTAAATAGTGGCACCAAGCCTTTCTGAACGTTGTGACCTGTAAATTCCCATGGATTTTGATTGGCTGTCAATGTTTTTATCGTTCATGCAGCTGGAAAAAAAGAAATTGCTCTAAAAGTGATTCCAACTAAATCGTTTACACCAGAGGTGTCCAATCTTATCCTAAAAGGGCCGGCGTGGGGGCAGGTTTTTGTTTTAACCCAGCAGTAACACACCTGATTATACTCATGAACTAATCGTGGTCTTTAATCAAGACCTTGATGAGTAGAATCAGCTGTCTTAGTCCTGTGCTAAAACAATAACCTGCACACACACCGGCCCTCTGGATAAGATTGGACACCCCTGGTTTACACTGTTGTTGTCGTTATAGTGCTGTGGTTTCTTAGTTTCTTAAGGAGATGGTCACTTTAATCTATTATAATCGATTCTAACATTCCCGAATCGATGCGGTTGAATTGCCACCTTAAGATCGGTGCATTTTCACACCCCTGTTATTGTGATGGCCGTGGCCGAGTGGGAAAGGGTCAGGAGCCAATGAGCTACGAGAGGTGAGCTCGACTGACCAATGAGAGGCAAGTGCTGACAGGTAAATGTCCCACAATCCCCTGGGGCATGCACGCACTGCACGCGCTCAGAAGACCGCGACAGCTCTTATCGGAGTTCTCCCTCCTTCCAAAAAAGCCTTGAATCCTTTCATTTAAAGTTCAGCTGCAGTAATTGCCCTTGTTCAGTCAATTATCTTCCCTCCAAGAGCTAATGCCGCAACCTGCTGTCTGGAGGGGAGGCTCTCCTCCTGCTGCTACACCGTGTGATAACCTACGCTGCACACGATAACCTACACCCTGTGCGATAACCTACACCGTGAGGTCTAGAGACGCAATGCAGAGACGGCATTCCACCAGAGCAAGAAAAAACACTTGTGACTTGAAGCTGAAAAAAAAACTCTTTGACAGCTTTAAAAGAACACCAGAACAAAAAAACTAAACAAAAATCCCTTATCACAGCAAATGAGCAGCAGTGCCAAAGATGAAAGATAACGTTTTTTTTGTGACCCTGGTGTCATATGAACAATTTTTTTGTATTTTTTTTTACTTCAGTCTGATTGGCTTCAGTTGTAGAATCCAACACCCACACATTCCACCAGTCATCTCCGGCCTGTGTGATGTCACAACAATTCCATTCTATTTGGGCCGAGTGTTCCATTACCCAGCAGTCAGTGCAGTTTGCAGTGGGAGTGTGTGGCCCACGCACACTAAAATATGAGGATGTAGCACAACAATGAAATCAGCCCACTTCAACATGGCGTATTAAGCCTTGTGTATCTACACCCGTTCTCAACAGTGAGGTCTCATATTTCCCACCACTACATAAACTGTGTTGTGGTTCTCTCCCATAAGCCCACAACACACCTTATCTGTCAACGCGGCAGTAATTCCACTGCCTAAAGCCATTTCACTGGGCTTTGTGTGAAATGATTAACAGGGTGGTTGAATGTGACACATGCCAGTTGTCTTTAGGCAACAACGAAACAAATGCGCATAATGGTTTCATTATTCAGTCATTGAAATGTATTTATTCTTTTTACATGCCTAAATTTCCTACCATAAAAGTTCACCCAAACTATCTGGGCGTGGTAATGAGAACCGTCAGTTACCTGTGATTGACAGACCCTGCTCCCACTTTCCACACATTGTTGTTCGTTACCATAGCGACCTCCATGATACGCACTCATCTTGGAAGACTGAATTTTCACAAGCTAGCTATTAATATCGATAGCAAAGGTAAGGACGCCGACTTATCCAATAATAATTTGCTCTAGCTAGCTAGCCAAGTTAAGATAAAAGCACACCTATAACCTCTGAGATCACAGGTGTCCGTTCTGCTTGGTTAAACGCACAGAGCCTGTCGTTCTTAAACTCACCCTGTAAGACCCTCTTTTCCATGTCGTTGCATGCCAAGCTTTAAGCAGGCTGCGCCAAATTATTAGCCATTAGCACCGCAGCCCAAAAACACCGTTTAATCGCAAGGGTCTCTCTCTCCATCCCTGGAAACTTGTAGAATTTTCCCCCTTAAACCCCCAGCTCAGGAGGAGAAGGTCTCAGAGTGTGCAGGTAAACGGGGCGCTTCAGGTACTCTTTAGCGGTGGGAAAATGGTGGGCATTGTCGGGCGGAACGGCGGGCTCTCATCATTATGTCGTGTCAATGCCGTGCTAATATCACGTTGTTATTATTGTCATTTTTTTTTATTTGTTTCACATTTTTTTTCCATTTCTAATTTTTTTTTTCTCCCAATTTGGTAGCCAATTGTACCCCATCTTCCAATTATCGATGTTGAGCCGAGGATACACCGCTAATCGACCCCGTCCCTCCGTGGCTCGGATGAATCCAGCGATCCTTCTCCAAGCCGTAGCGTCCCGCCCCGTGACCGGGGTGCTGTCGTATGCGGCGATCTCACTAACCCCCCCCGCCCCCCCCCCCCTCAAGTCCTGCCCCCCCCCCCTCAGAGCGGCGAGCCAATTATGCCGCTCCATGTGAGCCGGCCAAGCCAATTAAGAAGGGGACAATGTTAAGAATTGTCATTCTAGAGGACCCACTGACTGTTCTCCTTCTTATTTTTAGTTTTTTTTTGCTGAAGCAGTGGAAACCCTGGGTGTGGCCACAGCAGTTGCCTGAACTGTGAATAACCTGCTGTGTCTGAAGGTAACAAGAGTGCCTGCAGAACACGTAGTCCAGAGCGAGATGCTGGACTACATTTCCCATGAGCCCCTCTACAGCACACAGCCCCTGGTCTGAAGGGTACAGGCAGTCCCTGTCCCTGTCTCGCCAAACAAGCACATTCCGCTTGGCACGGCTGAGGGAGAGAGAGGGAGAGGCGGGGGAGAGAGAGAGACTGAGAGAAAGGGAGAGAGAGAGATGGAGAGAGGAAAGGAAACGGAGAGAGGGGGAGAGAGACAGAGAGGGGGAGAGAGGAAGAGAGACAGGGAGAGGGAGAGGAAGAGAGAGGGAGAGAGAGAGACTGAGAGAGAGACACAGAGGGAGAGAGGGTGATGGAAAGAGAGAGACGGAGAGGGAGAGAGGGTGATGGAGAGAGACAGGGAGAGGAAGAGGAAGAGAGAGGGAGAGAGAGAGACTGAGAGAGAGACACAGAGGGAGAGATGGAGAGGGAGAGAGGGTTGATGGAAGGAGAGAGACGGAGAGGGAGAGAGGGCGATGGAGAGAGAGGGAGAGGAAGAGAGAGGGAGAGAGAGAGACACAGAGGGAGAGATGGAGAGGGAGAGAGGGCGATGGAAGGAGAGACGGAGAGGGAGAGAGGCGATGGAGAGAGAGAGAGGGAGAGAGAGGGAGAGAGAGAGGGAGAGGAAGAGAGAAGGAGAGAGAGAGACTGAGAGAGAGACACAGAGGGAGAGACAGAGAGGGAGAGAGGCGATGGAGAGAGAGAGAGGGAGAGAGAGACTCCTTATCGACGGCTTAGCACAAGCTCTTAATCGGCCGCCATTAGAGAAGAGCTTTCCCAAAGCTGGCGACCCGTTGACAGGGCCCCAGTGACTCAGCGTGCGGGTGAGGACACACACAAAGGACCCGCTCCCTTCAGCCAGACATCTGAGCCTCTGTACACCGTATACCTATTCTCTCTACAGTCTACGATCTGCACGCGCGGCAAGACTGACTCCTGGAGCATCGCATGTACAAACCAGACAGGCCAAGTACAATTATCACGACAGAAACAAGTGACGTGACACGATCCAGGTCGTCAGCGAGAGCTGGGCTCCATACGTTTGAGCCAAACGTTACATCACATCACATCACAGGCATTTGGCAGACACTCTTAGCCAGAGTGACGTACAAACAAAAGTGCACACCCGTAACCAGGGATAAGTGCGTGGAAAGTACAGTTCCAAGTGCCAGAGTGATCACACAGATTAAAAACTTGGACCCCGTAGATTAATCCGATGAGACAAAATGTTAAGGAACAGAAAAGAGGGAAAAAGTTTCCTTTTAGTTTCCCCCCGAAGTCTGAACGTACTCCAGAGCACTGGAAAAAAATCGTCCGGCCTTCCTGTTAGCAGATCGCCCAAGAGGAAGTTCTGGCCTGGAGGGGGAAGGGCGGGGCGGGGGGGGGAGGAAGGGGCACGGGGGGGGCTCGAGCCCGGATCAGAGGCGTGCAGGAACGTGCGTGTTTACCCAGGGAGGGGTGTCCGCGCGCCCGGGGCCTGCAGTGCCCAGTCAGGTCACATTCCTGGGGGGCGTGTCGACGGCAGGAGGGTAATTCAGCCTCGTGCGTCTGAGATCGCCCGCGACGTTTGTCAGAGCGGCGTTCTCCCCTCCGTGACCCCCCCCCCCCCCCCCCCCTAATATCACACCGCGCCATCAGCTACCTCACATTCCAGGGCGGCGCAAACTCCGCGCGCACACACACCGCGAGCGATAACGTTTCACGATCGACATCACAGGCATACGGGCCGACGCTCTGATCAGGAGCGACGACCAAGAAAGTGCAAGTCATGAGCGGGGGGGGGCAAGTGCGCTGAAAGACCCGAGAGGGAAGCACAGTTTCTGTGCTGAGAATACAACAACGCCGGTGTTGGCTCAGGAGGTAAGAACAGTCGCCTGGCAGTCAGAGGGTTGCGGGTTCGATCCCACCATGGCATGTCGAAGTGTGCCTGAGCAAGACCCCTAACCCCCCCAATCGCTCCTGACGAGCTGGTTGGTGCCCTGCATGGTGGCCAATCGCCGTCGGTGTGTGAGTGTGTGTTTGTGTATGAATGGGTGAATGAGAAGCATCAATTGTATCATCGCTTTGGATAAAGACCCTATACAAATGCAGACATTTACCATTTACAACAAAGAGTAAGGACTTGGACCTTGTAGATTAGAGGAGAAGCAGAGAATTCACCGGACTCACCGACTGGCTGTCTCTCCTGCAGGTCTGGGAGCCCCCAGAAGGGGGCGCTGTGACAGGAGGGCTGTCCTGAAGTCGTTGCTGGTCCTCGGAACCTGTGGCGCTCTGCTGCTCCCCGAACGTGGCCCAAGAGGAGGCCGAGGTGTCGCCCGTGCCCTGGTCCTGGTCCTGGTCCTCGAAGGCGCTCCACCCAGAACCCGAATCCGGGCCGGCGTCCCCGGGCGCCGAGCTGAAATCCGCGAAGCTGTCGCTGCCGGGAAAATCTGCAAACCCTTCCTCCTCCTCCTCCTCCTCCTCACCCGCCCCCCCGCCGGCCTTTCCCTCGCACTCCCCCCCCTCCTCCTGAGGCGTGCCGAAGTCCCCAAAATCGCCCCCGTCGTCCCCGGAGTCCTTCGGCGAATCCGCCAACTGGGCGGGAAGCTCGGACTCAGTCCGGTCGAAGTCGGCGAAACCGGGGCCGCTAAACGAGCCGGCGTCGCCGAAGTCGCCGAAATCCTCCTCCTCCTCCTCCTCCTCTTCTTCCTCCTCGGTGGGACAGCTGGGGTCCGCGGGCGTGAGCGTCTCCTCCTCCGGACACGCCGAAGGGGCCGTTCCCGGCATGCTGAAGTCCCCGAAATCAGGCTCCCCGTCGGGGGTCCCGGCCTGGCAGAACGACGCGAAGCTCTCGCTCACCGACACCGACACCCCCACCTCGGTCTCCTCCGCCCCCTTCCCGCCCCCGCCCGCCCCCTTCCCGCCCCCGCCCGCCCCTCCGTCATCAGCCCCCGCCCCCGCGCACCCGTCCGACTGGTCCTCCTCCTCCTCCTCCTCCTCCTCCTGCCTCTCGCCGTTCTGGACGGCCGTGGCCCCGCTCTGGCCCGCTCCCCCCGCGGGTTCCGGGAGAGCGCTGCAGGAGTGCGCATCCCTCCGCTCCGTCTCCTCATCTGTGACGGAGCCCCCGTCCCCGTTCATCAGGGTCTCCACGGCGACAGCGGGGAGGTCAGAGGTCACGGGCGGCGTCGACCGAGAGTCCCTGACTCCGTTCTCCTCCGCGCACGACTCCGCCCGACCCGGGCCTGACAACCGCCCGTCGACGTCACCGTCGGCCAATCGCTTCCCTCCGTCCGACCCCTCCCGCTCCCCGCCCTCTCTCGTGTCCGACTCGGTCACCCGCTCCGACGCCTCGCCACCGAAGGCGGAAAAGTCGTCGAATTCGTCCTCGGTGTTGGGCGGGGAGTCCGGGGCGGGGGCGGCGGTCCCTTTGTTTGCGGGGCGCTCGAGCGGGGGACAGGGGGAGCTCGGGTCCTCGCCGTCGAAGGTGCCGAACCCGTTCGTGAGGACCTCTCCCACGGCGAAGCCCCCGTTGCAGCTGTGGTTCTCCGCCTTGGTCCGGCCGCCCGGCGGGTCGGGCTCGGACGAGTTCAAGCGGTTCTGGTCGAGCGGCTTTCTCAGTTCCTCGGCACTGACGGTTTTCACAGGGGCCCGGGGGCCCGCGCTCGAGTCCGCCCCCTGGTGGCCGGAGGCCGAGAGGGCGGGGGGCGGCGCGGGCTCGGCGAACGGGCCGGGGGGCGAGGTGTCGGCCGCGGTGGCCGTCTGCGCCTGCCCGAACACGGCCTGGGTGTCGAACTCGGTGAAGCTGACGCTGGCGGGCACGCCGGCGAAGGCCCCGAAGTCGCCGAAGTCGTCGTCATCGTCCTCCGCCCCGTCGTCCAGCGGGGGCGGGGAGGAGGAGTACATGCGGATCACTTCGGGCTCCATCGCCCCGCGGCGGGGTCTCCGGGGGGGTGGGGGGGGTGGGCCTCACACCTGCGGGAACAACACACGATGGTCAGTCAAAATGCACTGCGACCTACGACCTTTACACTCCCCTCTTAAGCTACCATTAGGGAGGCTTGTGACAGAATTAGACAACAATTTAAGTCATTCAAAAGAAAATTTGAATTACACTGACCTTGACATTTCCACATACACCTACAGCCAATGAAACCGCAGTTACATTCATCTACAGCCAATGAAACCGCAGTTACATTCATCTACAGCCAATGAAACCGCAGTTACATTCATCTACAGCCAATCAAACCGCAGTTACATTCATCTGCAGCCAATCAAACCGCAGTTACATTCATCTACAGCCAATCAAACTGCAGTTACATTCATCTACAGCCAATCAAACCGCAGTTACATTCATCTACAGTCAATCAACCCGCAGTTACATTCATCTGCAGCCAATCAAACCGCAGTTACATTCATCTACAGCCAATCAAACCGCAGTTACATTCATCTACAGCCAATCAAACCGCAGTTACATTCATCTACAGCCAATCAAACCGCAGTTACATTCATCTACAGCCAATCAAACCGCAGTTACATTCATCTACAGCCAATCAAACCGCAGTTACATTCATCTACAGCCAATCAAACCGCAGTTACATTCATCTACAGCCAATCAAACCGCAGTTACATTCATCTACAGCCAATCAAACCGCAGTTATTCATCTACAGCCTATCAGACAGTTAAAGAGTTACATGGCAGTTGTAAAATGTAGTGACCTAAGACCTTCTCCCGGCATCAATAGCACAGCTTGTGTTTTGTGAGGCAATAGAAGATTTTACCGTCATTGCAATCTCCCTATTGTCACACTTCACAGAAAATATCAGACGTTGACTGGACTTCAGAGCAAATCCGCACGTCCCATTCAAAAACACGGCCTGTGTGTGTTATTGTCCTCGACTTGCTTCTTGTAATGTTTTTTGGCAAACAAGAACAATAGCCCAAACTTTAAAATTTGAAATCAAAGGATCTAATCATAAGGTGCAAGAAGATCTCACAACTCCACTTCTGGTTTGTGCTGCGAGCCCAAGAAACAGGAACAACAGGATTCAATGTGTTCCGCAATATTAGTCAGATTACATAATCCGCTGACATTAATCTACAGCCAATCAAACCGCAGTTACACTAATCTACAGCCAATCAAACCACAGTTACATTAATCTACAGCCAATCAAACCGCAGTTACACTAATCTACAGCCAATCAAACCAGTTACATTCATCTACAGCCAATCACACTGCAGTTACAGTCATCTACAACCAACCAAACCGCAGTTACACTAAACTACAGCCAATCAAACCGCAGTTACGGTAATCTACAGCCAATCAAACTGCAGTTATAGTCATCTACAACCAATCAAACCGCAGTTACATTAATCTACAGCCAATCAAACTGCAGTTACATTACTCTACACCCAATCAGATTGCAGACTACTTCTGGCATCATAATACAAAAATCTTTGAAAAGGGGGGTGGGGGGGTGGGGGGGTACACTCGTAAACTGTTCCCCACAAATAGAACAGTCCTGCTGCCTCCGTCACGGTTTAGCGTGAGTTCAACCTCCCGTTAAAAGCTGACCACGATCGACCGCTTAAGACAGGCCGGCTGCCCCGTCAGCTCAAACACAGAGAGGCCCGGAGCCCGAACCCATCAGATCAATGAGACGCAGGGCGCGACTACTCCACTTCACCTCGTATAATATCACAGCGTGGCCTCGGCTCCCCCATAGAGGCTGCCGTTCCACTTTCACTCAAAATAGGAGGACCATAACAGGCCCTGGGAACCGAAGCAGCAGAACCACTGTCTGACGATTCTGACCTCAAACATGAGCCTGAACTGATAGATTTACACCTGAGGGCACCTAGCAGACACTCTCATACAGAACGATATAAGCAGCGTAAACATTTTTTTTTTTTTTTTAAACATACAATCAATATTTGTACAGCTGGATTATTGACTGAAGTAATTCAGTGAAACCTTTTAATGCATTAAAAAAAAAAAATCACAAATGCGGGAGCAGAATGTACTTCACATGATGTAACAATCACTGGCGATTGAATGCAATGGAGTTCTAGAACATTCAGAAAAAAACCGTACTCATCAGCGGGTACAAGGGTACAGGCATCCCACCGGGAAACGGAACCTACAACCTTCCGGGCTGCAAACCCAGTTCCCCAGCCTTTATGCTACACTGCCACAGCGACAGGCACCCCCGTGCAAAAATGTGTGCGAACGCACCAGCAAACTCGCGAAATCCTCCCGTGTTTCGTAAGCGAAGCCAGGCTGTCGTCTCATCTGCGGACTTAAAAAGTGGTGGGCTGAGGTGCGAAAAGCCAGCTCGGATGGCAAGCAGAGGCCCAGCCGGGCGGCCCAGCTACGCCTCTACGGCTGACGCGTTGAGTCCAGAAACCTCCCCGTATCCTGGTACGACCCAGAACGAAAAACAGAAACAGAATACACTCCCCGGCTGAAGGGAAAAGAGGGAACGGCAGACAAAGAGGAGAGGAGGATAAGGAGGATATAAAAACCACACGCCCTGCAAGGGTCGTTAAGACAAATCAATCAGGATAAGACCTTTAAAAACGCACCCCAGCCATTCCACCACGACCTTTCATGTCTCGCCCCCCCCCCCCCCCCCCCCCACCCCCCTCGCTGACAAATGGCTAACTGGCTGATCCAAGAAGAACAGCACCGGGGACCTTTATTAATGAACCTGCATTCTGAGGAACTTTGGAATGTTCCGCCCTGCTCTACCAAAACATGGATTTCTTTTTTTTTTTAATTACTCCTTTTTTTTTGTTGCACAAAACAGGTCAGGTGTAGGATAAGGGTAAATTAATTATTAAGTGTGTTATTGAGTGGGCTTTGGGACGGTTTTCCCTGGGAAGCCAGACTGACAAAGTTAGGCACAACACTATTTTGTTGTTGTTGGTTAGCTGATGCATTTATCCACAGTGACTCACAATGCAGGGCTAAGGGCCTCGCTCTAGGGCCCAACAGCTGTGCGGATCTTATCGAGGCTACACCAGGGCTTGAACCACCGACCTGCCGGATTCGAGGCGCGTACCTTAGACTGCCCCACAATTCAGGGCCACAGTCTTGTGACCAAACCCCAAAGACAGCCACAAACCCCACAAAGAGTGAGGGGGGGGGGGGGGGTGTCCCCCAATATTAGCCCGTTTCCTCGGCCTAATCCAGCGCTCTCTGAGCTGAAGTGAAAGCCCTGTGTGCCTCAGAGCCGGGGGACTGACAGATTGTTTTCCGTTAGAGAGTAATTAAGCCATAATGGGGTGGCCCTGCCCGGCAGAGATAACGCCTGGAGACACAGCCCGCCAGGAGCGGAGCAGAGGACTGTGGGCTGAACTTTCTCCCCGCTTCCTGTTTACGGCCGTCTGACCGCGGGAGCTGTGATGGCGGGAGTGCCTCGTGCCGCGGCCCTGCCAATCATCGGCGGCGGCTAGGCAACACTAAACACCCTCAGTCAACTGTGTGATTACACACAGGCTATAACTATAACCATAACTATAACCATACCTATAACCCTGGCTATAACCATACCTATAACCATAACTATAACCATTACTATAACCACAGCTATAACCATAACTATAACCGTAGCTATAACCATAACTATAACCATAACCATAGCTATAACCGTAGCTATAACCATAACTATAACCGTAGCTATAACCATAACTATAACCATAGCTATAACCATAACTATAACCGTAGCTATAACCATAACTATAACCATAACTATAACTGTAGCTATAACCATAACTGTAGCTATAACCATAACTATAACCGTAGCTATAGCCATAGACATAACCATAGACATGACCATAGATATAGCCATAGATAGAATTGTGCGATCATACTACCCTCCATGTCCTGTACACTCTCTGAAATAAAGGTACAAAAAGAGCCTAAAAACATACAGATGCCTGTCGCTGGGCCGGTACCCTATACAGTAGGTGTATAAAATTGTACCCCGATCCAGCAATATACAATTAACTTTTTTGCTTGGAAGGCATAGTCATTTTGTACCCAAAGAGAACATTACTGTACTTTCAGGGTACATTTGGGAAATGTACCTCTACTGTCTCGTATTTCTGAGAGCCCCTCTCGGTAGTGTAAGGTTTTTTCCATATTACAAAAAGGGAACAGGACTGGCAGAGCTCGTATCAGATCGCTTTGCATTTCGCACGGGTCCTGGCATCTACAGGAGCAGACGCAAAACCTGACACAGATCATTACATCACATTACGCTCCATTCACTGAGCAGACACCCTTATCCAGAACGGCTAGCAGTGGTGAAAGATCACATCCCGATACAGAGCTTATGGCGCCGACGTTTACTGCCAACACACAAATTTAGCCAAGTCAAGCATGAGCACGCCACGAGCACCATTTAGACATCAACATGTTATCACCAGTCGGTGTGAAAAAAGTTGCCAAAATAATGTGCAAATACTGCACTGTTAGAGGTCTGCAAGTGGAAGTGGTGGTTTGTCATACATTATTATAAAAAAAAATGTATCCTAAGCTGCTTACAGTTGATGAGACTAAGCAGCGGCCAATCCCCCTGGAGCAATGTGGGGTTAGCAGCCTTGCTCAAGGACCCAACTGATCTTACTGAGGCTACACTGGGGCCTGAACCACCAACCTTCCAGGTCCCAGTCATGTACCTTAGCCACTAGGCTATCAGCAGAGTTTATGAGAAGCCGTATTATTCCAGTAAGGTAATTCCATTAACATTCACAGCTATACCTGGCCGGGAAACAAAAATAACAAACTTTTGAAACAGGAGCGAGCCTGTTTATAATGCGTTATCCAATGGGAAAGCAACACGGCTGGTAAGGATCTAAGATAACAGGGGTACCGTTGTAAATGTCAGATTAAAGACGAGTGCTATTGTATCCGATAAGGTGTGTCCTTTGCAGTTATAGGAGTTTAAACGTAACCGAACGCGACTGTGTAAACAGAACCCTGGTGAGTGCTGTTTGCAGATTGCCATACGCAAATGGTGACGGTTAGCAAATTAAAACAATAGACTTTTTTTTTTTTTTAATTCCAGAAACGTCCTACATTGTGTGTGCTTAGCTATCAAAATCGAGTGTGAGCACGCTGTAAATGAAAGCACACAATTGTATTTTTTATTCAATTCTGAAAATTTCAACAGCCTTCTTTCAACTGACAACAGTGTTAAATAATACAAATGAACATAAGCATGAAAAATGTGTCCCGCATCAGTTCTTTTTCTTTTATCCCGGTAACAGGCGAGCCCAAACACTTGTTTCTACAGCCACACTTACCGCTACACACTTGGGAAGTAATACTGTACTCTGCTAACAACAATATTATTTTACTTTAACGTTAGCAGCATGACGCTAAACATGACGCGAATCTACTTCACAAAATAGGTGAGACTATCCTATTCAAATTACTCAGCGTGCAAATGTCTAACTTCCATTGCTTCAAGCCCTTTTATATAAAATGACTCTGTATGACTTCTGTAAAAGCACAACGCAAAATAGCTGCTTTGCATGTATTGTTGAGGACGGGAACGTGCATGAAATCAAATATATCCCGTAGTGCGTCCGCTATGTTAAAGTCCCAAATTATTCCAAATGTTGGATTTGTTTTTAACTAACTTGGCTTTCTTTTAGGTCAGCTGCTCGGTAGACGGTGTGTACCTTTGCCGAGTAGCATCAAAGCGAAGCCACACTGATTTGGCATTCACTTGCTTCTGTGTTTAGCTAGCTAGCTAACTTAGTTCGCCAGCCAGCAAAATAACAAGCCTGGAAGCTAACTTAGTTCGTATGTTAAGGTAGCCGGTTGGTTCGCAAGGTAGCCTTGCTAGCTACCCGGTGCCATTTAAATACTGATTTTAAACTCTAAACGTCTTATATATTGCATATATTCGTCAGCTGGCTAACTTGTTAAGCTAACTAGCTAGCCTGCTAGCGGGTACAGTAATGTTACAGCTAATCTAGATTCGGTGACAGCTGTCATTTGGTAACGTTATCATTTCGCAGTCTCAATGCAAATTGAAGTGAACGCCGTGACATAACAGACATTTTAAAATAGTAAATAAATGGTTAACTGGCTCTATTTAGCCTTTCAAAACTATCAACAATGGAAAAACATAAAAGCGGAAGCAGGTGCCACTTATTCTGGCTAGCAAGCTAACGTTAGCTTTCTTAGAATAGGGCCTAACCTGTATGGAAATGCAGGGACTGGCGTGTAGAAAAACGCCACTTATGTCAGCAGACAATGTCCTAAAAAAACGTCAGCGCTGACCAGAATAAGACAAGCCCTTAAATGAAACCTAAACTCCAAACAGAGAAGGCTGTCTTTCATTTTTAATGAGATTCTGCAGGTCAGATATCGCCAGAGACTACTCCCTCCCTATCCAGCTCGCAACCTACCTCACCGTGGCTAACGCAGCTCGCTGGCTAGCTACCCAGCCTAGGCTGACAGCACACAAAGAATCATTTTAGCTTACCTTCAGACCTAGAAGGTTCATTCTCATTGTTCAGCTGCAGTTGACATCGGTCACATTCAGTAGTTGGGGGAATGGCGGTTACGGGATCACTGTGCTTGAGTTAGATCCAGATAAATGAAGGTTAAAACAACCGGCTTGAATTCGCACAGTTCTCCCGATTCTCCCCCAGTACATCGGAGTATCTGTCCCTTTACCCAGCATGCAATACTTTCAGAAAAGCAATCGAATCTCTCTGGGACATGCAAACGTCACTTCCGGCTGGAGCAGGTTGTTTACCAAGCGCTCCAGGACAACAGAGACATGTCCTTTATATTATTAGCCAGTTTGTTAAAACATCTTTTTAATTTCAGTCGAATATAGCTTAAATACCTAATGCTACCGATATATGTGCTACAATACAAATAGCTCATTCTTACATTTCTTACGTGCAACTTATTGTATATCCAATATATCTAGCCTAAGTTTTGTACGATATTGTTTTTAAGGTGCTTAGGACGCAGAAGTTTGTTTCCGTTGACTGTTAGTAGTCTAAAAATACCAGACATACAAATGATCTGCGACAAATAGCATGTCATACGCTTATTAAGAATAAGACAAAGGTTTACTCTTTAAATTAAAATATTTACTTGTCTTGTATTTGTATTTCTCATTCTAATATTAACCTGTAGCCGAATTATGACATTTGAATTAATGGAAACTGGGAAATTACTAGTACCCAAAATAAGTCAGACACATGTGTATATTTTTACTCGGAAATATTTTATTTAACCAGCATTTGTACTTGAGGCCAAGGGCTGGAACGAGGAATTGCGAAATGGATGTGAATGTGGGGCCTATTCCTGTGATCGATAGCAGTTTGGCATGTGGTATTTATTCCACTACCGCATTCGTCCCAGGCTTGCGTTTCCTCGGCGCTCAGTAATGAATTCATGCGGGCTAGGAACAGGAAACAAAATGGCAGAAAAAGCGACAACGGAGAAAATTCCAGACATTCTTGTCAACAAGTGTCTTCCCACTTGTCCTGCCATTAATAAAATTGGGAGGGTGGATTGGATTGTGCAGAGAAACAAAGGATTATTTTTCCAGCACAAAAGAATGAGCGGGAAATGAGATGGTAACTGACACAATAACTTGTGGGATGGAAAACAATCTGCAACTGAGGTTTACAAATGAAGGCTTTGTTGTCAAAATGTTGACATATTGTAAGAGACCGTTAGAAAGATGTGTCTCTAAAGGCCATGAAAGGAATACAGGATTTTTTCTGCTCACAAGTTGGGTTACACATTTTTTCTTTGAAATAAATCTTCATCATCCTCGGTAAGAGCAGTCTGGCAGTCGGAGGGTGCTCTTGATGAGCTGGTTGATGAATGGGTGAATGAGAAGCATCAGTTGTACAGCACTTTGGATAAAGGCGCTATATAAATGCCAACCATTTACCATTTAAACAACCACCATTATTCCCCTCACTGTGGGGTTCAGTTCGTTTTTGAACTGGCTTTCTTCTTCTTGGTTCTGCAGTTTTACATATCTCAGGTCCCTTGCTCCAGTTATAACTGTGGATCATGTGTTCTTCCTCCTGTTATTGTCGAGAGGTCTGTAGTATCACTCACGTGAAGTCCTCCTCTTTCATTGTTGACAGGTCTCCACTCATTGGCTACCCTCTTCTGAAGTACCCCACGGCTCTATTTTCGGTTCACTCCATTCTGTCTTTCATCCTGTTGATATCAAATGTAGTCTCTATTCTCAGTGTGTCTTACTCACCACTGAACTGGTCTGCACTTCTTTATCTTCAAAGATCTCTTCTCTTGCATGAGCTTAGTCATATATTGATGGATTTTGTATTCCACTCCTCCATGCGTAAATCTCTTTACTTATGGTTCCCTGGTGGCCTGCCCACAAATTGTCTCCTCAAAGCATTTTCCCTAAGAATGTAATTTTACATTTACCCACTCTCATTTTTCTTGCTTGTTCATCGGTTTATTTTTACCTGGTTTGTGTCGATCTTGATATTATAACCACAATTCACATTGTGTTCTTTAAAATGTACCCAAATTATCTCCTTTTGGGGACCAGTTTTCAATGTCTGTGAAACTAATCCATAATAATAATAATAATAATAATAATAATAATATTATTATTATTATTATTTTATGATTAAATGATACATCCCAAACAGATGTAAAAAAAGAACATGAATGATTTTCAGTTGATCTTCCATCATAGTGCAGAACACACTCACAAAAGTTACTATAATGTTTTGTCAATGTTATCACATTGCCATGTATATATAGCGGCAGCATTGGGAGAACATTTTGTATTAGCTGGACCCTGTCCTTGAGTGTTCCCAGAGAACCCAAGCAGAACCACCTCAAGGAAACATTTCTTATGCTTTACTTTAAGCTAATATTTACTTCTATATACCTGGAGTATTAGTGTGTAGACTGTGGAATAAGAAGTGTGGCCAATTTGTTAAAACATCTTTTTAATTTCAGTCGAATATAGCTTAAATACCTAATGCTACCGATATATGTGCTACAATACAAATAGCTCATTCTTACATTTCTTACGTGCAACTTATTGTATATCCAAGTTTTGTACAATATTGTTTTTAAGGTGCTTAGGACGCAGAAGTTTGTTTCCGTTGACTGTTAGTAGTCTAAAAATACCAGACATACAAATGATCTGCAACAAATAGCATGTCATACGCTTATTAAGAATAAGACAAAGGTTTACTCTTTACATTTTTTTGCGTGACCAAATACCATCCATTTTATACTGTGTAAGTTAGTACATTTCTGACATAAATATTATTTAATATTAATTTCATGACATCCCTTGAAACAACACCCCATATCCTATATCCTGGTACCAATATAATATAGATTATGTTCAACAGATCTATGCACGCAATACATAACCTCTTTGTTTTTGCGAGACAGAAACTGAGAAGATATTAAGAGTCCTTGTGTAACAAAGTAGAAATGTGCGTCCGAGGTGGGATCTCACTCGTCCACATATTTCCTTCACAAACGAATCAGCTAAAGGCGAAATCGCCCAAAGCCGAGGGAAACGACGTTATTTTGAATTTGACCGTTATTTCATGTTGTCGTGGTAACTTGCCACGAGCCTTCGCTGCACTTCACCGTGCTTACTAGCGAACTAGCCGAGCTAACCCCGCCACACTTGCTCACAATGAAACAGATCATAATTATGTGACCAGGGTAATATCAGGGAAATTTATGTCATGGTTTGTTGTAAATAGGAGGCCCTTGTGTACCAGCCTTTCAGGTTTAACAATTACCTGGCTTGGTTTTGCTGACATGGTTTCTGCTGCATTCTGGGAGATTTATTTAAGCCTGAAAATGAACTTGGAAAAATACAAAGATGCATGCTGGGTCAGACACCATTGCACTCAAACTCCCAAAATGGTTTCACAAATTTGCACTTTATTGAAGAGGTATGAGAGAATTAAAAAAACAAACAAAAAACTAAAACTAAATAAATAAAAAGATAATAGCACCTCTATGGTCCATTCACTCAGTCAGACTACAAGAGGGAATGGAGCCTATTTACAGAAAGGCTATCTGTACAGAAAGCATAGCTGCAGTATTATGGTACAACGCAAGGTAACTCAATACACTGCTGGAACAACAACCACCACCAGATCTGGAAGAGACCATCATTGGCTTTAGAATTAATGCATGAATTAATGAATACAATTAATTAATACATTGTTATATATTATTCAAATTTCTGCATTTGGTCACACACCCACTTTATGAAAGTGCTCGTTATAATGATGGACTACCTAGCTAATCATAGCTTAAAAGTGCCTCTTATCAAGCCGGTTGGTCAAATAATTTGGTTACTGAACTGTACTGAATTTCCTTGCATTATGCCATGTTGTCACATGCTCATTGTACCTACTTCATATATGAAAAGGCATTCATTACCATTGAGGGGGGAAAAGAAATCATGATTGTACAACAATTACCAGAGCCACACTTGGGCATAGCCTGAGCAGTGGCATTAATTTGAACTGAGAAGGCCTAGTCTCAAGGCCCTTTTCAACGTAGTGTTAAATAACAGCACAACACTTATCTGAGAAACGTCATGCTTGATTACGATCCAGACTACTGTACTCAGTTATAGAGTCATTTATAATCCTGGCAACACATTATCGTGCCATCGAAGAAAAAAACCAGTGCAGTAACAATGCACATAATATATATGCATTTCAGCTGTTTTTGTCACTTTCAACATCCAATGCATTTGTTTAAAATACGAAGAAATGTGAACTCTCTTCAAATCTTAAAATTACTTTGTCCATTCAAGTGAGTAAAACATACTTTTATACAAATATTGTGCTGGATTTCTTATTGAAGCCAATATAATGCAATGGATGCTGGCCTAACACTGGGTTCAGGACAATTGGGTTAAAGAATAAATCTAGCTGGTCCGTTTAAAGCCAGGTCTGGAGACCGACCATAAGAATAGAAGCCAAGCCTTCCCTCCCCGTGTCTCTCTGGGGTCCAGACCTACTAGAACGTTCTTCTGTACACGGCAGTCGCACTGCAGAGGACATTCCCCGCCCTCGGTCACATGACCCAGTCACATGACCCTGTCTACATTATTACAGAAATAATCTGCTGATGCATCACAACAACTGCACAAAAAAAAAAAAGAAGAAAACTCAGCCGGTTCCCAGAAGTTCAGAGTCCCCCCACAACCCCTTGAGTAAATACATTGCTAACACTTTACAATAAGGGTCCATGAATTGGCATGAACTAATGTAGTTAGTTAACTAAGTACTACCGACAAGTAACAGTAATCTGCGGAGCTCTGTTAATGTATTTGTACATCATTAATTGGTGTTAACATCTACATTAGTCATTGCCAATTCAAATTGGAATTAAAAAGTCAGTTAACGTATTTGGTAATGGTTAACTAAATATAAGTTTGTCCGACGGTTTGCTAAAGTATAAATATTATGCAACAAATACATACAATACAGATGAACTAATCAAAAGTCAATTTCATGCTTAATTAATGTAATTAATTTACATCATAAATTAATGTTAACAACTGCAATAGTTAATGCCAATTCATGAACCTTATTTTAAAGTGCGATCAATACACGTCCTGTGACTGACACCTCATTAAAAAGCAGCTTATAATTTCAAATACGGAATCACACGTCTAAACACGTACATGTACACCGTAACTAGCATCATGTGTGTAACGCATCTTGCCTCCCCTTTCGACTCACTTCACTGCCCACAGTTTGAGAATCACCACTCTAAAACACTGCCGGGGCGTGGCCTGTTCGCTTGTCGACGGAGCTTCCTGGTGTTCGTCCCTGTCATTAAAAACCCTGTGAGGTAAATACGACCACTCTTTAAAAAATTCGGAAAAAGCTGCCAGCTATTCCACACTGCCTACAACTATCAATCATGAATGATCAGTTCATTCGGGCGAATAATTTCTTTAACAGCCCAAGTAAATTTTAGCCTCACCTGGGGGGCAGTAAGCGGGAACAGGGAAAATGAAGAGATGGGGAGGGTGGGTTCCTCTTGGTGAACCAAATCCTCTATTCAGCTTTAAGGCCTGTCCACACCAAGAACTATTACTATAACCATAATTGTATCCATAGCTATAACCATAGCCATAACGATAAGCATAACCATGTGAGCATCCACACTGATGGACGATAGCGAGGCCCTTTACCCCACATTGCTCCGGGGGGGGGGGGGGGGGGGGGTTCTCCCCTGCTTAGTCTAATCAACTGTAAGTCGCTTTGGATAAAAAGCATCAGCTAAATAAGTGTAGTGTTAAAGAGAACTCATCGAAGCTGAATGACTCCCACAGGAAGAGCAGAGTGTGGGTCAGCAGGTTGATACCGATTGGGAAACCATAAACGGCAGAGGGAGGACTACACAATGGCTGAGTGGAGCGCTTGATAAACCTCACTCTGGTCTCTGGTTACGTGTGGATGAAAGGCGGGGGGAGAGGCCAGGCAGCACGCTGCAGGCTGGCGGTCCATCATCGCCAGGGAACACAGACAGCACGGTTTGAGAGCAGGGGGTCAGCTAGCACACTCTCAGAAATACAGTGAGAGTGGAGATGCATTTTTGTTGTTAGATGATCCCTGAAAATCCCAGTAATATTCTCTTTGGGTACAAATGAGTACGTGTTCCAAACAAAAAAAAGTAACAGATTACATACTGCTGGCTAGGGGTACAATTTAATTTACCGTTAGGGTATGGCCCCAGCTGGCCCCAGGTACAGGCATTTGTACCTTTTTAGAAACAGGAGCAGGAAGATTCGAGAAACACAGTCTGCAGACACCGTCATACATTCCTGCAGCACGTCTCATCAAACACTGCTTTTAAATAAAGGAGTACTCTAGGACAATGAAAAATAAGTCCTAGAATGGCAATCCCCACCCCCCCCCCACACCTTTTCCGGAACCTTGTGGAAGAAGCATTACTCCTGCACTACTTGGGAGATGTTCAGTCTGACTGCGGTTGCTAAATGAAGAATGCTAACAGCAGGCAATCACCAGGTCAGCGCTTTCGCTCAAAACACGGAGAGAAGACGCAAGCGCCTCACGTCCGGTGACTTCCTGCTTCCATCGCCGTGGACAACAGCCAAAATGAGACTCATCATGTCAGCTGTGTGTGCAGCTCACGCTAATAAACACACATGAATAATGCAGTTTAATGCATGAATAATGAGTTTTATGTGCTACACGATGGCGTGGACATTCTCGATTTCCACAAAACAGATTTTAAAAAAATAAATTAAAAGGAGAGAGGAAAGCAAGGCGTTCTTCCCCTGCTACAACACGACAAATCTCACACCCGCTTGCCTCAATTACTGGTCAAGAGGAGACATTCAGAAAAAAATGCACAACCCTGTATCTCTGATACTCAAACTATCACAATCACAAAGCACTACTGGAACTGCCTGTAAACTTTAAAAGAACAAAATACTGGTTTATTTTTTGCAATATGAATTCCAAAGACTGGTTTATTTGTAATATTTCTGAGATGATATGCTGTGTATGCCCCGTGCCAGGGCAGGTTGTAACTAAGCCTTGGTGTATACAGTTTATTTAAGGGAAAATAGAAAGAAGAGACCATAGAAAGTGGCTGCTTCATCCATAGTGGGCATGAAACATAGTCAAAAGCTGCGATTAAACCACTATGTCGACTAATTACGTGTGGCTTTATTTTCAAATACTTTTATGAAGTATATAACATTCCACTGTACATTCAGTCTGTTCAACAACGTTAATAACAGTCAGGTGATGGCCGTTTTTTGGGGGAATCGAACCCTCTTAATTGCATATTTAACCCTGTTCTCAATTAATAGTCCACAGCAAATACGAACGAGTCACCGCACCGCAAAAAGGGCACTAGAGTACCGTTTCGCAATTCGTCAATAGCGGGTGTCTCTCGATCGTTTAATGTAGTGGTTTCTCGAAACCAAACCCATCAAGAGAAACAAATTCTATTCACTGTCATCATCTACAACTCAGAACATAGTTCTACTTAAACGAGAGAAGCGCTCCACAATGTTTTAATATGTCCTGTACTGACACCTGTGTATTAGTACAGGACCTACTGCCAAAATGAGCCAAAAAAGATTGGAATGATTTGCACCACTGATTAATTTAATATCTACTCTACAACATTAACATAAAATGTAGGCTACATATTGATAAGAGACTTCACAATATAACTGTAGTGTTGATTCAATATCCTATTAGCTTTAATTAACTTCAATTAACTGAATTTAAAAATCGCAGTTCTTCATTTTGGAATACAATTAGGAAGGATTATTTTTATCTGAACACATCCTCCAATCCTAAACGGATTCAGACTTATAACTCTTCATAAATAGTCTACCGTTGTCTTCTTCCTCGTCGATTATTAAATACATTTAGACAAATAAATACTATCTATTTTATTCCTGAGAACCCACACGTTAAAATGATCAGTGTTAAATCAACTCTTACAGCACAGATATCGTCCCTATTTGACCCCTAGGTGTTCTGTTAGAGTTGAGTTAACACTGGACATTTTACTGTGCATGTGTTTTCATTAATACAAAAAATGCATTCGTTATTCGATATTTTCTTCAGAAATTGAACTATTCTGGTAGTGTGCTCTGCCAGCATTTGCACACGTTACATTGTGTTGTCCCTGACAAAACAAACCGACTAAAATGTAAAAATGTTTTTCTTACGGCCAAGACAAGCCAAGCCAAGCCAAGCCTTAGCAATAATAATGCAACAGCTTGGCCACAAGCTTAGAGGGAGGCAATGTGCCCAGATATGAGATATGAGATATGAAAATCGGAAGTCAGGCAGTTTGACTTTGTAGCACAAGAGAGAATGTGGGGGCAGGTGGGGGTGGGTAAGGGGGCGTAGGCGGAGAGAGGGTGATGTCATGGTGAATGTTTCGTTCTGCCCGCTGTATTGCGGTGTTGGGCGATGTGTCCACGGACAGGTACGAGTCTTCACCTGGGCGAAACCTCTCCTCGGGGGAGAGCGGGAACGGGTCGGGTCAGCCCAGCTTGGTGATCTGTAGGCTCCCATTTATCTGTATCGTGTCGATGGCGGCCAGGGACACCACACGGTGATAAAAGTCAAAGAGCTGGTGTCCGTCCACGAATATCCGGAAGCGCTGGTGTTCGCAGTGGATCTCGATCTGCTCAGGGTAACACAGAGGGGTGGTAAAAATAAAACATCTTTTTTTTTTCCATAATCTTTTATTTATTTGACCTTCAGTGTACCACAACATGAAGCACTGTGGTACACTGGAATCTAAACATCGAAGAGTAGAGGAGGCAGCATGCATATAAATAATGTCTCCGGAGTAGAACACTTAAAATGGGGCCTAAAATTGTGCCTTGGGGGACGCCCGATGAAACTTGATTCGTGACCATCAATAAAAACACATTGGGTTCAGGTCGTAGCGCCACCGCAGCAGCCAAAGTGGTCACAAACGTGGGTTCAAGTCTCACCTCAAGCAGCTGCTTCTGACTCGTCAAAAAAAAAGAGAAAGGAAAGAGGAGAAGAAGAAAAAAAAGAAGAGAGATAGTGACAGTTACCCGAAAAGGCTGGTCCTCGATGAAGGGGAAGTAAGGGATGGGCTTCTCCGGCTCGCCCCAGGCCCCGGAGACGCAGGCCTTCCGGAGGAACTGCCGGTCGTCGAACCTCGCGCTGAGCTCCAGGGCCACGTCCACGGGCGGCTTCTCCGCCGAGCCACAGCCGCACGTCAGGCTGATGTCGAAGCTGCCATTTCACAAACAGAAACCCGACGTACGATGAGATACGATGATTACTGAACCCCGTGGGGCGATTCGTCCTCCGTGTGAGGCGCAGAGGGCAGCCACAGTGCCTTGGTCAAGCGCGACGGCGGGAGTGCACCGCCCGTGACGCGCACGTCTTTCAGTGCGGGAGGAAACCGGAGTACCCGGAGGATACCCACACGAACACGGGGAGAACACGCAAACTCCGCGCAGAGAGGATCGGCCCGGCTGGGGTTCAAACCCAGAACCTCCTTCTTGTGAGGAAACAGTGCTAACCACTACTAAGCCCCCAAAGCTCAAAGCAAACGGCCTAAAACCTGATCCTAAAGCCTAAAGCCTGAAACCCTCACAAAAACAAAACTGAGGCAACAGTTGGTGTAGAAAACTCCCTATAGGTGGCATATAGGAAGCACTCCTGAGAGGAACTAGATCCGTTAGAGCGAGTACATCCTTCTCCGAAGAGCTCTCCAGAGGTACAAAATCCAGTTTCAGAAAGTAAAAGTCCTCCCCAGTTATTGTGCTCCAATCACCTGGATTTGCTAATCAGTGCAACTCTTCAGCCAGAAGATAGAGCCAATCGGCTGGAAGCAACACACGGCAGGACTTTTACTTCCTGACCCCTGGACCTCGCACCTCCACAGCCCTGAACAACATGCCTGAACAACACAGCCTCATCACTAACAACACAATGAGAGAAAGCCCACCCGGCAAACGTCAGCAATCAACGACAATTCCCACAAACACACACACTCTCAGAAATAAACGCATGAAAAGTGCCTAAAAAGGAACAAATTCTTGTCGCTGGGGCACTACCCTGTACAGTAGGTAATGAGTATGCTGTCCAAGCGTATTAATTATATAAATTATATATTATATATTGCTGGCTAGGGGTACAATTTTATGTACCTGTAGGGTACTGCCCCAGCGACAAGCATTTGAACCTTTATTTCTGAGAGTGTGGTAAACGCATACATTGGCAGTAAAAAGCCCATTCTATGGCCATAGCTGTTACAGTACAGGTGACGGTTTGATGGATGATAGAAGACTCTGATAGACGGATATCGAGATGAGGGGTGTCGGAGGTGGACTGAAGGACAGAGACCGAGACAGATCAGATTACATATCTGTGTGCATGTCAACATTACAAACGCAAAACGTCGCGGAACATGAAAGAGCTAGGCTACCTCAAACTGCTTTTAATCTTACGTGGTTATCGTCATTTTTAAAATTCCATTGAGGCTATAATTACCGGCGACTTACACAGATAAGACGGACAGGGCAGGCTCTAAGAAGAGCTATAGGGTGTTTAACTTTGAAATGTGAGCCACCTTAATATGCTTCGTCGTGAGTGGGCGTGGTATTTTTTTAAACCTTACAGGTTGAATGACTGGTGTAGGCCTGCATGTTTTACTGACAAATCTGTTACAAAAAAAGTGGCGTAATACATAGGCTGCTGTAGCAATGATCCCGTTGATAAAGGAACGAAATCTGAGGAATAGTCCTACATTTGAAACGACACCGGCTCAGTAAAATGGGTAGCTTTACCTCTCCGGCTCGGGATCTACGATCCCCATCACAATGATCTTCTTCCCCGGTCTCATCCCACCTCTGATGCGACCACTGAAAGGAACAGCCTGGGTAATTGAGAAAGCGAGAATTCAATTTACCAGACGGATCACCCCTGGGCTAATAAGTAGGCTACAGTCACACGCAAAACAGCAGCACACAGGCACTCACAACTTAAATGTTACAAATAAAAATAGCGTGTTTATATATTACCAGCTGTCTTGCATCTTCTTTGTCAGGAGATATTAGACCGGGGTTTCCGAATGAACTGTTCAGACGATCATCGTCGATATTCTTCAAATTCTACAGGGGCACACAAAACAAAGCGGATTATAGCAACTCGCTAAAAAAAAAAATCTAACTCAGGGCCGCGACATCGACAAGCTACAGACCAAGATCATTTGCTTGTATTTAACTGATAAATCTGGGCGACCAACGCGTGTAAAAGTAAATATAACATGTAAACCTGGTACCGTACACTCGACACCATCAACAGTGTGGTCATCGCTCGACAGAAAACTGTCAAACATCTGTCATGTCAAAGGCGCAGGACAACACTAAACACACGGTGCACTAAGCGCTTCCACTGAGCCCAAATTCGCTACGAGCCTACTGTGAGACGATGCTGTAGGCTCCCCTGCCAATTCCACTCAAAAACCGTCTTGATTTGAACTAATTCTGAAGATAGGCTATGGCTGGGTAAATAGCTATTCCCTCACCTGAGATATCCACAGGAATGCTGCTTATCTATAGGCCATTTGGTGCAACACAAAAGAACGCGGGACCACGACTGCAACACCTACCGATACACATTTTAGACTATTTCCGAACAAAGGAGACCTCCGCGTGTAGCCTACGTGTCTCGTCGCGATTTAAAGGTAGGGCTACTTACAATTTCGTCCCGTTCCGTAGCCGACACCGCCATTTTGTACGCAGAAAACCATAGGCGAAACGGACAGATCAGCTGAGCACCGAGGCAGCAGTCCGGCTCAGGAATGTGTCAGCGGCGCCGTGGAAATGACTCAGGATGCCGACGCTCGGCGGCTGCTGTACATTCAACGGGCTATGGCGAGGTATTGCAGCAAGTCTCCCTGGCCTACGCTATCGCAGAAGACGCCCTGCTTCCCAAAGTCTCGCCCACTGGAGTAAAGAGACGAAATGCTGACGCGCGATACACAAAAACATAATCCCCGTCTAGTCCTAAACCCTAATTAACTGGCGTTGCTGCTATAGACAATTGTAATATGCGGCGGGGGGAAAAAAAGATATAACTAAAGGGTACATTTTCTGAATTGATGTTAAGTAAAGGGTGCTGTAGCGAGTTGAGTAAATGTTATGATGATGAACATTATAAGTGAGACTCTGCTGAGGAAATTATCCAAGTTCTTTCATTTAAAAAAAACCAACAATCTGGCGGCCATATGCTCCAAGATTAGCCTAGTGTTTGATATGCTGTCGTACTTAGATTGCATCATTTACATAGACATACTGACCAAAAACCGGCGAATTAATTTTTGTTTCGTAGTTTCATAGTTCTACATCTGTCACGTCACATCAGATGCATTACCTGTAATCTGTTGTTCGGTTTGATGTAAATATTGCCCCCTTGAGAAATGTGAACGTGAATGCACGTAATGCAAGCAAATTGGTTTAGATTTCCATAATTAAAACGGCAGGAGGCTCATGAGTGTAATTAAAACTTCTCTGCTGGCTGGCTTTTAATTGTAACACCGCGATGCGTGGCGCTATAGGACAAATTGTTGTTCATTACTAAGTATTTAATTTTTGGATACATTTGTGCACATGTAAAATGTTATGGCAGTTTGGTTCCGTATGGGAGAAAAATCTAAATGTGCTTGGCATATATAAAATATTCATAAATCTGGTGTAACTGATCTGTTGTTTACTTGGTGCATCTAGATTAAGACTATCCCATACATTTATTTTCATTTGCAAAAAAAAAACTTTAGCTTTTTTTTTTTACCCCCAGAAAATGTAAATTACCTATCTGATTGAAACTGAGCACGTTACAGAATTTATAAATATATTTTTCGATTTTTTTTTTTTTGTTTAAGCCTTCGCAAATAGGGCCAATGTGGAAAAAAAATATGATTGAAGTCCATCGTTCACAGTCTGGAAGTCATGCTGTGATCAATGCAAATATCACGCCCACAACTCGACTGCCCCCGTGTCCGGGTCGTGTGTACACAGAGCGGTGCACTGTGGCCTTACATTCGTCCAGTGGGTTTGCTGACGCACTCGCTACCGTTTAGCTACAGCAGGGGCTATCAAACGCCCACTCAGTGCCAATTCAGGCGATTTGAAATGCCACCTTTTGATTTGTTAATGGCTGGTTAATTACATTTTTATTATACATTGAGCCGATTACATGTTATATAGCCGGGTTTTCACCTGGCTCGATATGTATGTAGGTCAAGATATGTCTAGACATCTAGACCTTCTCATTAAAAACTCGATCATATTTGGCTGAAAATGAAAAGGTTTCTCGCCCAGTAGGACGTACCCAGGCTGTATCCAGGTGGAACCTGAGCCAAATTGGGACTAAATTAGTCTCTCAGTCCCAGATTTCCACCCCCCTAGACTCTAGATTCTGGCTTTTGCTCACTGGATATTTAAACGATCTTGTAGGATAGTTCTGCTGATTGAGCAAATAAACTCCAATTCAGCCTCAGTGCTGCCCTCCAGTGGAGACTCAGTGTATTGACCGGCCACGAAGAGAAGAGAGACTCCCTGCTTGAAACCTCTGGGAAAATCCAGTTTCCTCACTCCAAGACAAAGCAAGTCTACTTCCCAAACCAAGTACCCAGACCTGTGAGGGGTGTAAATATTTTAATAATTATGGTTCTTCTATCAAATTAATTGTATATTATAGATCCTAAAAGCTGGTACCGAGTTTAGGCCGGGAAGAAAAGGTATACCTGGAGATGATTTTGCTTTAAAAATTATTCGCACCCAAACAACATTTCAATTTGAGAATTTTCCTCAAAGTAGTTACCTTTCTATACAGGTGCCACAACATCGCTGTATGCCACTACAAGTGTCCCAGAAGAGAGAGAGGGAGAGAGAGAGATGGAGGGAGAGAAAGAGAGAGATGGAGGCGGAGTGCGTGGGGAAAACGGGTGGGATTAAGGATAATGGCAGGAACGACCCAGATTCCCCGCTCCCTTTGGCTCGGAACGCTGTGACACCACCACCACGCTGAAAAACATTCCGAGCTGTTGCTAAGATACG
Organism: Conger conger; assembly: GCF_963514075.1. NCBI lineage: Eukaryota > Metazoa > Chordata > Actinopteri > Anguilliformes > Congridae > Conger > Conger conger. The sequence continues at coordinate 2,554,889 of NC_083761.1, read as the reverse complement.
GGGGAGCTTGCAGAACCTTACAGCGGCCTGTATCCTCAGTGTGCTCCCAAAGGTAGTCAGTGTGTCATATCACTCACAACTCTCTGTCACAAACACGGGAATTCCTCCCAATGCAATAAAACAGGACTATCAGATGTTTTAATCCCCTCCCAATGCAATAAAACAGGACTATCAGATGTTTTAATCCCCCCCAATGTAATAAAACAGGACTATCAGATGTTTTAATCCCCCCCAATGCAATAAACTAGCACTATCAGATGTTTTTTGTCCACTGAAAAAAACAACAGCTGTCTCATGTCCACATGGCACCATGAGGAACGGGGAGATGAGTGAATTCATCCAACACCACGCCAAGAACATCTGTGATAAATGAGAGTGAAATGTTGTGAAAGGTTTGTTTGCTGCCTCCTTTGAGACGTTGCACACTGGAGCCCAGCCCGTCCTGGCAGCCAGGGCCTGAGAGCAGAGAGGGTGGGAGGGAAGAGACACACACACACTCACACACACACACACACACACACACACACACACACACACACACACACACACACACACACACACACACACACACACACACACACACACACACACACACACTCCCTCGCAAACATACACTCTCATACATACAGACTCGTACTCTCTCTCTCTCACACACACACACACACACACACACACACACACACACACTCCCTCGCAAACATACACTCTCATACATACAGACTCGTACTCTCTCTCACACACACACACACTCACACACACACACACACACTCCCTCGCAAACATACACTCTCATACATACAGACTCGTACTCTCTCTCACACACACACACACTCACACACACACACACACACACACTCTCTCGCAAACATACATTCTCATACATACAGACTCGTACTCTCTCTCACACACACACACACTCACACACACACACACTCACACACTCACACACACACACACTCACACACACTCTCTCGCAAACATACACTCTCATACATACAGACTCATGCTCTCTCTCTCTCTCACACACACATACACACACACACTCTCTCGCAAACATACATTCTCATACATACAGACTCGTACTCTCTCTCACACACTCACACACACACACACTCTCTCTCGCAAACATACACTCTCATACACACACACACACCCACACTCACACACACTCACACATACACTCACACACACTCACACATACACTCACACACACTCTCTATCGCAAACATACACTCTCATACACACAGACTCACGCTCTCTCTCACACACGCACGCACACACACAGACGTGTGCACAAAGACACTCTCTCACACACACATGCAAACACACATGTGCGCACACACACTCACACACACACACTCACAGGCAGAATACTTAGGGAACAATGCGCATGTGCTTTGAATAATGAATAATGTGCTTTTTTATGTCGAAAACAATGTAAAATGTCATGGACTCAATATGATGAACAGAGCCCGCTCATTTTTCTTCTTTCCTGGAAAAGAACACATCTGTGGCTCAGAACCACATTAGGTACACGGGCCTGGCGGGGCGCTGGGTAGCACGTTAGAACACGTAAATGCTAACAGATCGTATCGATTTGCCGCAACAACAGTGGACAAGTGCGTTGGAGACCCTAGAGGAAAGAACAAAAATGTTCTTTAAGGAACACATTTTCCAAATATACCCTGGAAGGTACAATGCTGTTCTTTTGGGTAGAAATAAGTACCATTTACAAACAAAAAAGGTATAAATTAATGATTAATCCAATGACAAGAGGTAAAATTTTATCGGCCACCACCCGAGTGACAAGCTTTCCTAGGGTCTCCAACGCACATGTCCCTGATTTGCACTTTATTGCACGTCGCTCTGGATAAGAGCGTCCGCTAAATAACTGTAATGTAATGTCATGAAGACAACCAGAAGCATGTTTTTAAACTTGCAGTATGCGACAGCGAATGCGCAAGTACAGGTACCAAATCTCTCCACTAGGGGGAGACATTACCATCCAAATGTTGAGAACGGTGCCGCGTCATGCGCAGCGTTATTCCACCAATCCTATCTGCGTACAATACTAGTTAAAGGGTTCTTTGTCGGGCAAAATGTCTGGGAGCTTTCACTCTTCACACCTATGACCGAGGCTTCCATAAATAAATAGAATGGATTTCCCAACGGAATCAAGCCAAAGAACCCTTTCCAGAACCCTTTTTTTTTTCTGAATACGTAACCCTGCGAGGTGTGTGTGAGCGGCTTCATCAGTGGGTTCGGGTGGAGAGCCGTGTGTTTCAGACACAGCTCACGGTACTGACAGCGGAAGGTGTGTGTGAGGGCTGATGACGGGCTCTCCCCGTGGGCGCGAGCTGAACTGCTGCCACGCCGTTAGCACGTTAGCACGTTAGCATCACCTGCTCCCGCTTTTAGCGCTGCTAAGCACTCAATGTCTCATATTAGCATCCAGTTCAGTGGAGTTCAGTACTTCAGCATGTACACCGACATATGCAGGCAGCAAGTGCGTACACATACACTCTCACATACACATACACATACACATACAGACAGACACATAAATACGTGCACACATCTGTGTTATAATTGCAAGCACACACACACATGTATGAGCATGTGTGTATGTTTATGTGCATACATGCATGCATGCACGTACACAGTTCCGCACACACATATCACATGCTCATACATGATGTATACACAAACACACACACACACAAACACACACACACACACACAAACACACACACACACACACTCACACAAACACACACACACATCGTTTTCCTCCCTTCCAGTAACCTAGCGACCTTGAACCAACCCAAGAGGAGGAGGTGTCACCTGACACCTGCACCTGGCTGACATAAGGAGAGAGAGAGAGAGAGAGAGAGAGAGGGAGGGAGGGAGAGAGAGAGGGAGAGGGGGGAGAGAGAGAGGGAGAGAGAGAGAGGGGGCGGGGGGAGGGAGAAGAAAAGGAGAGCAGGAAAGGGGGGAGAGAGAGAGAGAGATCTAAAAAGAACATGAAAAGTGTCTAACGGATTACAAATGCTTGTGTCTGGGGCGGTACCCTATAGGTATGTTAAATCGTACCCCTAGCCAGCAATATATACACTCAGTGAGCACTTTATTAGACTTATTTTTTAGATTTATTAAATATTCTGTTCCTGTAGCCTATCTTGACACGTTGTGTGTTCAGAGATGCTCTTCTGCATACCACTGTTGTAATGTGTGGTTATTTGTGTTACTGTCACCAGTCTGGCCCTTCTCCTCTGACCTCTCTCATTAACAAGGCATTTTCCCCCACAGAACCGCCAAAAACTGCATGTTTTTAGTTTTTCTTTGCACCATTCTCTATAGACTCGAGAAACTGTTTTCAGTAAAATAATCCCAGGAAATCTGCATTTTTCCTGGGGTTTCCTGGGCGTGAGACAGAGACAGACAGAGATAGATTGGCTCTAATAAAACCCTCATCCATGAGGACCCAAGCATGTCCTGCCTATTGTTACACACTCCAGTATCGCCTCAACAACAGGGGGCAGCCTGTAGCGTAGAGGTTAAGGTAAATCACTGGGACGCGCAACGTTCGTGGTTCGATCCCCGGCGTAGCCACAGTAAGATCCGCACAGCCGTTGGGCCCTTGAGCATGGCCCTTAACCCTGCATTGCTCCAGGGGAGGATTGTCTCCTGCTGAGTCCAATCAACTGTAAGTTGCTTTGGATAAAAGCATCAGCGTCAATGTCAAATGACATGAAAGTGAAAAAATGAAGAAAAAAAAAACAACAGCAGTGACCCACAAACAGGAAGTGCAGGCGGCTGAGTCAGGTGACCTCCCGTAACTCCGCCAGGCTTCCTAAACCCGGGACTCAGACGGAAAAACAGGTTCACAGCTCCGGGGAGATTATCGACTGGACGGAATGTTCTCATCCTCCCCGAGCCCATCCCTCATTGGCCGACGGTGTTCCAGAACTGTTTCACCAGCGTGTGCCAAGAGAAGCCCGGTCTAACCCGAGGATCTGTTTACCCCAGGCGTGGGTCAGTCACATGACCCTTACCTGTGCGACCCGGGTCTGAACGAGCCCTTCCTCCGTCTGTCCTCCTGATCGGCGCAGCAGAGCTAATGAGTCGAGTTTCATTCCTCGTTAAATATTAACCGACTCTGCCGGGGTGGTCAAAGGTCTTCTCTCCTGTGTACTCTTTGTGCGCTATCGATGTGTAAGAGGCCCTGTTTCTACACGTTTTCGCTTATTGTTACGTGTACAGAAGCTGCAGGCAGTGGCCGGGTTAAGGAGATTTGCCCTGGTTTTTACATGGCGGTGGAAACAATATATCAAGAAAAACGTATTAAAGAAGGAGAAGGTATTAAAGTATTCAGTACCAAAATGTATAAACGGTTGAAGTGTAAATCACTTTGCAGAAGGCAGGAATACACTCTCAGATATAAGTACTAAAAGTGTCCAGAAAGTTACAAATGCTTGTCACTGGGGCAGTACCCTGTAGGTATATACAAATGTACCCATGCACCCATGTATATACATGTATATACAAATGTACAAATGCAATATATAATGAATTAACCTCTAATTAATTATTGCTTGGAAAACGTATTAATTAAAACACAAAGAGAACATCACTGTAGTCTTATGGTACATGTGGGAAATTTGATCCTTGAAGAACAGAAATGGTCCTCCACTGTGGACCTTTATGTCTGAGAGTGTTGTTCTCCTGCGTATTCGACAGGAGGGATCCACAAGCCTGTGATCTCCGCGCTGGTCCGTGCTCCGTACGGTCGACAGACTCCCATCACTGCCTCTCGGGCAGCAGAGGCTCTGATCAGCAGGGGCGTGGCCCTTCTCCCGGGGCGCCATTAAGGAAGAGGCGCTGGGACAGTCCACTTCAGCTTCTCACACAATTATTTATGAGGTGCACCTCCCCGCGCAGTTTCACTTAAAAGTCCCTGTCTGGCATGGGGGGGGGGGGGGGGGGGAGGAAGATCCAAAATGGAGTCCGAAGAGGAGCCGGAATGGAGGGAGTGCCACGGCTGTGGCTTTGGTGTCCCGGCGAATCCTCTCCTGATGTTCAGACACTGCTGATATGAGTGAGATGGATTTCAGGCTGGATATCGATCCCCTGGCTCTTCCCCTCAGATTCCCCCGGGGGGGGGCCCGGACATTAACAGCAGCCTCAACATCTGCACAATCAGTCACTTACGCACACGATGGGGGAAACAGTGTTAACAGGAAACGCATAACGGAGTGATAATTCCATAATGGCATTTTTTTTTCTTTTTTTTTTCTTCTTCTTCTTCTATTTTTTTGTTTGAGTGAGATCCTGAGAGTGTTGTAGATCCATTCTGGACAGACTACCCTCCCTGATCATCGCACAGGGATTGGGGGCCTTTTGAGGACTGCTGACTGGATCAGTCGTCCTCCATCTTATATGTGTCTAAGGTGCCTGTAGCCTAGTGTCTAAGGTGCCTGTAGCCTAGTGGCTAAGGTGCCTGTAGTCTAGTGGCTAAGGTGCCTGTAGCCTAGTGTCTAAGGTGCCTGTAGCCTAGTGGCTAAGGTGCCTGTAGTCTAGTGGCTAAGGTGCCTGTAGCCTAGTGTCTAAGGTGCCTGTAGTCTAGTGGCTAAGGTGCCTGTAGTCTAGTGGCTAAGGTGCCTGTAGTCTAGTGGCTAAGGTGCCTGTAGTCTAGTGGCTAAGGTGCCTGTAGCCTAGTGTCTAAGGTGCCTGTAGTCTAGTGGCTAAGGTGCCTGTAGCCTAGTGGCTAAGGTACCTGTAGTTTAGTGGCTAAGGTGCCTGTAGCCTAGTGTCTAAGGTGCCTGTAGTCTAGTGGCTAAGGTGCCTGTAGCCTAGTGTCTAAGGTGCCTGTAGTCTAGTGGCTAAGGTGCCTGTAGCCTAATGTCTAAGGTGCCTGTAGTCTAGTGGCTAAGGTGCCTGTAGCCTGGTGGCTAAGGTGCCTGTAGCCTAGTGTCTAAGGTGCCTGTAGTCTAGTGGCTAAGGTGCCTGTAGCCTGGTGGCTAAGGTGCCTGTAGTCTAGTGGCTAAGGTGCCTGTAGCCTGGTGGCTAAGGTGCCTGTAGCCTAGTGGCTAAGGTGCCTGTAGCCTGTTGGCTAAGGTGCCTGTAGCCTAGTGTCTAAGGTGCCTGTAGTCTAGTGGCTAAGGTGCCTGTAGCCTGGTGGCTAAGGTGCCTGTAGCCTAGTGGCTAAGGTGCCTGTAGCCTGGTGGCTAAGGTACCTGTAGCCTAGTGGCTAAGGTGCCTGTAGCCTAGTGGCTAAGGTGCCTGTAGCCTGGTGGCTAAGGTGCCTGTAGCCTAGTGGCTAAGGTGCCTGTAGCCTGGTGGCTAAGGTGCCTGTAGCCTGGTGGCTAAGGTGCCTGTAGCCTAGCGGCTAAGGCACTTGACATGGACCTGGAAGGTTGGTGGTTCCAGCCCCAGTGTGGCCACAGTATGGTCAGTGCAGCTGTTGGGCTCTTGAGCGAGGGCCTTAACCCCCTCATTGCTCCTGAGATCATATTTTCCCCCCAGTCTGATGGTTGATGTGAACATTAACATAATTTGGCAGGAAAGCGCTTTAATGCTAATGTAATTTGATTTAATTGCTGCCAGCTAGCCATGAATGAGGCGTGCAGAATTTGAGAAGGACGGCGGTGATCAATATCGACCCAGAAAAACAGACCTGCGTGTGACAACGATTGTGTGAGCGTTACGTAACAACGTGCCCCTCGGTTCCTGTGTCAGCGGCTTCGTCCTGTAAGAATGTAAACACCGCGCCTCAGGACAAGAGGAGGCGAAAACACCACTTCCATTACAAGGGGGAGAGCGCAGTTCTCTCTCATACTGCTTATAGGAATCCAGCTGCTGCTGCTGAACTACTCTGCGTATTATTTATTCTTTACTTTTCTCATTATTTTGTCCGAGGTCTGGTTTTCTCCCCCTCCCCAGCATACAGACAAAGATATGCACGGCAGACTGACACAGGGAGACTGACGCAGTCGAAATCAGCAAGGCTCCAGTCGCCCAGAGTCACCTCAGAGTCACCTCATCTCAGGCTGACCAGGGACAGGTTTCATAGGAGGAGATCTGGGGGCTCTATTGCCCCCCCCCCCCCCCCCCCCCCCCACCAGGCCAGCTGGTGCCGTGGCACCTGGAGCAACAGATCCGCTAAATGTACGCCGGGCCCTCCAACCCCGTGAAGGGTCCTGCTGTTAAACTGGTTCCACTCTGCAAGTGATTTACACTGCTGGGACCAATTATACGGATGCGCGAGTGTGTGTGTGTGTGTGTGTGTGTGTGTGTGTGTGCACGTGTATATGATTTGCACACTATACGGAACATTTTACAAGTATGCATTTTCCATTAGCTGAATTGCTGTGAGTCGTATATCGCGGCGCACATATGGTTGGAATCAGAATTAGAGAGAAGTCGGGTCACGGTACGGCATGTTCCTGAGCAGAGTGCAGCGTTCCTGTAGCCTAGCGGTTGCGCTACATGACTGAGACCAGCAGGGTTTGCCCGTTCAATCCGCGGTGTAGCCCCAATAAGATACAGCACAGCTGTTGGGCCCTTAACCCCACATTGCTCCAGGGGGGGATTGTCCTCTGCTCAGTCTAATCAACTGTAAGTCGCTTTGGATAATAGTGTCAGCTAAATTACATGTCATGTAATGGTCTAGAGTCAACACTATTTGGACAAGTCAAACCGTAGACTCGTCCTGTTTTTCCTGTTCATTATCTCCTCATAGCTGCACCCCCCAGCTTTGTGCTTTTAACATGTGAGGCGGAGTCATTAAGCATTCAGTCTGTCTGTTTGCCTGAGACTCAGGTGTCTGGTCTGTGCATGTCTGCCATGTGCTTTCTGGCCCCATGGGAGCAAAGGGCCTCAGTGGTGATTGGACGCTACAGGCATTCTATCCGCCCTTTGTGATGTCACACTGCTCCCAGCGTGCCCCAGCACTGGACAGAGCAGGCTGTCAGAGAGTAACGGGAGAGAGAGAGAGAGCTCCAACCTAGAGGCTAAATCGCTCCGTGCTTAAATCTGCTTATGCAGATGGGCCCCAATGGGGAGGTTATTTACAATGAGCTGTTGATCCGCTCTTTATGAGTCCTTATTGGGTTTGCACAAGTAGCTGGATAGCTGGATTGTTAGGTACGAAATGGAAGGTCCATTTGGGTGAAATGTAGCGTTAACGCAGAGAGAAACGGCCATTTATCTTGCAGTTGTTCACCACGCGCATATGTGCAGTGTCTTTAAATTGATTTAAATAGATCTGCAGGAAGCAGCTTAGCACCTTGGCCTGCAGCCTGTAGCCTTTTGTTTGTAGCCTGTAGCCTATAGCCTGTGGCTCATAGCCTATAGCCTGTAGCTTGTGGCCTGTAGCTTGTAGCCTATGACCTGTAGTCCATAGCCTATAGCCTGTAGCCCGTAGCCGATAACATGGTTGTCCCAGGGTGGGGAGTAGCTCTACCCCCTCACAAAGACAGGAAGGAAAGAGGCCTGCAGCAAAAGAGGGGGAGGAGAATGGGGGGGGGGGGGGGGGCGTCTGCAGAGCGCAACACAACCCCATACAAATACAGACTGAGTGTAAATACCGACCCTGAATAATCCCGTTCGTTTATCCCACAAATTCCTCGAACGGAGGGAGGGCGCCTCTCCTACACAAACCGGCTCACGCAATTCGGCTCGTGCAAAGCAATCCTTTTGTTTGGTTTTTTTTGTTTTTGGTAAGTTTCCAGCCTGACGGGACGGGGCTCCAGCGGAGTGACAGTGGCTGGACACCGGCCAGGCCCACGGGGCGGCTTCTGGCCTGGAAGAGGAGGCAGAGGCGACCTTTGACCTTCGGCGCAGCCAGAGAGAGCCGGGCCGCCCTCTTCCTCTCAGTGCTGAACTTAGGAGGCTCAGAAACAGAGCCAACTCACCAACGTTCACCAAGACTTTCTCTTTATTCAGAAAACTGCTGCAATTTATAATTATCCTGTGTAGGCACACACACACACACACACACTCACACACACGCACTTTCACACACACACACACACACACACTCATATACACACTCACACACTCACACACACACACACAGACACACAGACGACAGACACACTCACACTCACACACTCACACTCACACACTCACACACATACACACTCACACACACACTCGCACAGACACACACACACACAGACAGACACACACACACTCTCACACACTCACACACACACACACTCACACACAGCATGCTGTGTGCTGGACACTTGCGCATGCTGCTGACTCAGAGCTGCCAGTGACAGGATGACCCAGCAGTGACAGGATGACCCAGCAGTGACAGGATGACCCAGCAGATCCCAGCCCATATCTGACAGCCAGGGGGGGGTCGGCCTTCACCCCCCTGCAGCCCGCCATACCTCCACGTGCCTCAGCCAATCAGGACGGACACAAACTGGGGGGGACACAAGTCATCAGCTCAGGAGCTAAGAGTAGTCGTCAAACAGTCATCAGGCTTTTACGGTTCGATCCCTCTTGGGTGTGTCGCAGTGTCCCGGAGCAACAAAACGAACCCCCCAATTGCTCCTGAGGAGCTGGTCGGTCCCTTGGCGTTGCATTGGCGTAGCATTGGTACTCAATGAAACTGCGTTCTTTTACATGCTCTTCACAGAAAATAAGCCTAGGCCATGGAGTTCCAGGTTTAAAAAAAAATTCCAGTGTCACTTTTCATTTTGTGAAAATTTTAAATCGGTAATCTGACCCGAACACCACATGTGGGTTAACGTTAGGATTCTTCCGTGGAATCGCACAGTTTTTGAGAGTGTAGCTTCACAGTACGACAAGCGCTCTCCGTTCCACAGGCTACCAACCGCCCTCCGATGAGAAAATGACAGATCGATTTGTTGCAGCTGACGTGTGGAACGGTCTGCCAATGCTCCGATCATAACGCGTCTGTGTGGCCTGGCTGTAGCGTTACTCACACGGCTTCTCTGCTGGAGGAGAGCAGCTTGAGCTGTTTTTCTTTCCAGCAGGGCTGAGATCTCTTCCCAGGTGTTTGTGCGAGAGTGTCAGTCTCCTCTCTTTTCCCTGTTTTGCTCTCTACCTACTCTCCGCAACGCTTAATTTAGATTTCACGCTTATGTCACAGCTGGAGAAGAGCACAATCAACACGTCGCGAATAAAAGGAAACATCTTTTCATAATACATAATTTAATTATACACATCGTCCTCCTCCCTTTTCGCAAAAATAAGTGAATGGAAGATTGCGTTGTTCTCCGACTCATCGTTCACCGTAGACCTATCAATTCATATGGAGCAGTGCTCTTGTGATATTTGCCACAGACATCGGTCTGTGATGTATCACTCCTCAGGGACGAAGCATTTAGACTTTTGTCGATTCTACTTTCTCTGTAAAGACCCTAAAGCAAATTCTACTGACTTAACGACTCTCGTCGACGGTGCTTTCTCCTGAAAAGGCTCGTCGCCTCGGCGCCGTGAGCGAACACAGCGAGCAAGAAAAGATCCTGACAGCCAGAGCAAAATGACCACGTTCGCCTGTGTAATTAACTGCCTCGTTTCTATAAATACCTACATATTTCACGCGGCGCACTAGTGCATCGATAGCAGGGAACAAGGAGACGGAAATTCAGCATGAATGTAGCTACAGGCCTTCCTTTATTTCCCACCATCTATGCCAATTTAGGGGGCAGATGTTGACCCGAACAGCTTGCAGGGACGAGATCGGACGAGATCCAGCTTTACACATTTCCATATTAGTGCTGCCTCGGAATCTGGTTGCAGGAGGTGCGTATTTAGCGACCAGGCAACTGCACTACCACAACGTGAGTTTCAAACAAACAAAACCCCGTGCTATTTTAAAGTAGGTCGGTATATTATCGGCCTATACTGGTACACAAGGATACACACGTATGGAATTTGGCCCAATTGGCTTTTTGTTTCGCTCCGGTTTGTGATATGTGAAATATTCTGTAAACATGTCTGTTTACGTGGTTACGGTCCCCATGGCAGCATGACAACAGCAGTCAGGCCGGATTCCAAACACGCGGCAGTTGGGAAGCGTAATATTTGGTTAAGCATGAGCAGGCCATTTTCATTATGCAACCTCGGGGCGGCCTTCATAGCCGTCTTTGTTCATACATACATTAGGCACTTGGCACTTGAGAACTGGCACAACTCTGTTGCTATGTTTTTGTGTTCGACATGCTACAGCAACAGTGCGCATTGCCGACACAGAGCTGGAGAATGAACACATCTCCTCGATACCCTGATAGGCAACGTGTCCCCCTGAAACCGTGCAGGATTACAGTGGCGTTTTCCCTCACATTTTAGAAGAGCAACGAAATTGGAACATGGTTAAAGGGCAGGAGTTAATCCGTAATCCGTCTGAGAAACTAGAGGCATGGCTAGGACTGGAAGCCCCCCTTGTCAAACCACTGTCTGGCCCCTCTTGGTGCACGTAGGGGTAGACAACCCTGGTCCTGGAGTGCCAAAAATGGTGCTGCTTTTGGCTCCATCCAAACCTATGACATAATTCACACTTTAATTAGATAGCTAATCAGTTTATATTGCAATACTGCACTTTCTTTGCCTACTGTTTTGAAATCCCAGCAAAAGGAGAAGAGGGAGGTGTGTATGTTTGCAGTCATGACCAAACATCAGCCTGAACCTTTATCTGTACATAACTTGACATTTGCTGACTTGACTACATCGCGTTGTCAGACAGTTTAGGATTTGCGTGGCCTAACTGCCGGTCTCACATTTCAGCCTTTAGCCTCCCTGTCTGCCCTTTAGTCTACTGCTCTGCCCCATACCCTGAGACCAGGTACACATTGTGGGCGATGAACAAGGAAGTACAGTTGGCCGTGCTGAAAGGCCTGTGATAGCAGACAGAGAGAAATGATAAGGAACAGTCTGGGGAGAATGTGAGGGTGGCCTTGTGATAATAACAAGGACCTGTACTGTCCTGTCTTGTCCTGTCCTTTAGGGGACTGCAAACCTGTGGGCCCCTGTACTAGACTTTCACAGCTCATCATTAACAGTCACATTTCCTACGTTTCATATTTAATGGGGACGATTGCCCGTTGGGTAGTGCGGTTCCTGAGATGGTTCCTTGTGGCAGAAAATGGTAGGTGTGAAAAGAGTGTGAAAACTCCCAGATTGAACCGTTTTGTCTGAAAACGTCCCCTTGGACTAGACGGGGTTCCACTACGGTGACACAGAGGAGGCTTCTGAAACCAGTTCTTCTGACAGTGTAGGGCTCTGCAAAACAACAACAATCACAAAACAATAATGATTTAGATTATACCCAGTGACGTGATCCCAGAACAACTCAATTCAGAATGTTGAGGTGCAATGTTTTCTAAATGACGGATTACGCACCATACTGTGTGATATACTGCTCTATTCTGCAGTCGTGTGTCTGAAGGAGAAAATGCTGTCTACAGAATACAGCCAAGTCCTCTGGGCTCTTTTCTCCACACAGTCAGCAGTAGTTCTACTGTACATTTTCTGCAAATATATGCACTATGCCAGCTGCACTCTACACCTTACATTTTCAAATATCAGATCCGCTATGGGGAAGTTTCACAAATGCAGATTAAGACTAGCCCTAGACTAAATTCAATTTTTAATGGAGATTCTCCATACAAAACTTGTTTAGTCCAAGACTACACTTAATCTGTGTCTGTGCGGCTGCCCTATTATCTGCAACCCTGTTCCCGGAGATCTTGCGTCCTGCAAGTTTTCATTGCAACCTGAATTTGGCACACCTGATTCTACGAATGAACAGCTCAACAAGATCTTTAGCTGTTAAATGAGGTGTGCTTGGTATGTTAGGGTTGGAGTGAAAACCAACAGGATGTGAGGTCTCCAGGAACAGGGTTGGTGACCCCCTGGTTTAGGGCTATGAGACCTTTTTCCTGTTCTGGTAGTTCCTGTACTAACCCTTAAATTCTGTCACGACAGTGTCTGGCATTAAAAATCTTGCAGGTATTTACAAAGCAATTCTCCCTGACGACAATTAATTCAGTGAGTCAGAGAGCAAGCAGATGCCACTTTGCACTTGGCTTCCATTAACAGGTCACAAGACTTGCTGGCATGGAGACAGAAAATGATTTGCAGGGTGTGAGGAATGAATATTTTGGTGCTTTATGCCTTTGCACAAGAATACTATATTACCATGTATTTTAACATTTGAGGCAACACTAAAAAATGTATCTGTAGCTCTCTCTCTATCTCTCTCCCCCTCTCTCTCTCTCCCTCTCTCTCGTTCTCTCTCCAATTTTTCCTCGGAGAATATTTTAGTTACTGTGCTGTAAGGTAAGCTTGAGATTAGCATGTTTGTGATATTTGTTAACTAGGACAAACGTTTTGTTTTTCCTATAAATGCTAAATCTCCCAGACTCAAGCGACGAGTCAGTTGGACTTTGTTTTTGCATCAGACCCAAGTTAATTGATCCACTTACAGACGTAAAAGTGCAACGTGATTCCTGAAAGTAGTTCACTCATATTGACAGAGCAATATTACCTCGTGTATAACTCCGTTACTGTTTGATACAACCCACCAAATGACCAGATATACACCCATAGAAGCACAATACATGGCATTCACATAAAATTAACTTTTTGTGCATTCATTTTTACAAACAGAATCTAACTGCAAAATACTCTACTATTCAATACTCTACTCTAAAATACTGAATTTAAACAGTACAATTAATATATGTCAGATTACAACCCCAGACGAATAACTAACACGCAATTTAAAAGTGAAAATATATTCCCTCATGGGAGATGTATTTCAATGACTAACTTCCGCTATTTAATGCTTTCAAAACAAAGGGACGGCGCTAAAGAACTACGAGGTCCACAATCCTTTTCGAGTCAATATATGACGTTGGGTGGTTGTGAATGAGTGTAAAGGGGCCAGACGCTGCTCGTGCCCACAGTTCCATCAGATTATCGTGCTCCCAAATCGTGTAACAGACCCATTATTGAAAGGAAGCGGGGTAGAATTAATACAAACAAAGGTCGTGGGTGAACTTCTACACATAATTTAAATGTGGCATTTTATTCAAAGCAAAGAAAGGATTTCATCCCCCCACTCGCTTTTGTTACGGCAAGTACAGGTTGGAGCGGTTAAAGGCTTCAGTTTCTTGCCGCTGTGTGTGTGTGTGACTGTGAGCCGTCGCCAACTCGGTCCGGAGAGAGCGGAGCAAACTCCGGCTAGGGAAGGGAGAATCACTACACGATTGCAGGGTGCCATCGCGGTAAGTGACGTTAAGGTTGACGCTTTGCTGGAGACATTAAAATGACATTTCACAACGTTTTTCTTCTTTAGCAGCGCTAGCTAACTAGACTAGGTATATTGTTCGATGAAATCCATTGGCGGCACACGAGTTAATGCCCAGTAGTGTATTGCACTATCAGTTGTTAAGTCAGTTGGTAACTAATTTAGCTGGAGCAGTATTAATTGTTTGCAATTATACGTTGCGTCACTGCTTAAAGTGAGTTAATTGTCTTGACAATACCCCAGCGATACCTATCCAAAAACATCGTTTTGGGGATTATCTGATAATCTATGTTAACATTAATGCATACCTTGCTAACTGAACTGTCAAACTAGGTCTGTCTCCCTGAGTCTTAATTAACATTAAAAATGACATTGTAGAAAGGCAAATTGAACAGGGTGTGAAAGAAATGCCTTGTCAGACTTCATTGCTACCCAGATGGGTCGCTTGCAAATATATCAATCTAGCTAACTCCACATGGAGTAAAAAAAAAAGAAAGTAAAAACAACCAATCCATCTGTCAAAGTAAGCGACGTGTAACGCTATTGTTATAACTGTGTTGATACATTTACTTATTGGAAGGTAGAGTCATAAAGCCAAACAAAAGCAAGTAAAAAAAAAAAAAAAAAAAGGTTAAAAAATTTGTGTTGATAATTCAATAAAATTAATGAATGAGCACTAGCTCACTGTCTAACAAGCCGTCATGTACGCTGATTATTTACTAGCAACAAAAAGCAGTTGTACCTATGCGTTAGATTAGTGCATTAACATTGACTCGGATAATTGAGGCAGAGGACTAGTTGCGAGTTAGCTGCTTTGTGTTAATGTCTGTTAGTAAGCTAATATTTCGCCGTGCTCGCATGATGTGGGAGCTAACCTCCTTGGCTAGCTGGCTAACTTTTCCTTTGTCTGGACGTTTAACGAGCTAGCCAGCTTCGTTAACTATATTAGCCCATTATAACCATGCTCACTCGGTGACTCTACTGCTACTAGTGGTGGTAGCAGTTGGTCCTAAATTGAGTCATAGTTGGTGATGGATGACAAACAAGCTAAATTGTGTATTGTGTACTACTCGTGGAAGCTAGCTTGCTATTCTGCTCGCGAGTTGGTAAGCAAAGCTACCAAATATGGTTGTCATGCCAGTTTAACGCAGATAAAGTCCAGCTGGAGTATCTTTTGTTTGGCATTGTTCCACAACCATAAAGTGATTTACATGCCTCGTCCCGTTCGAGCATCTGGCAAGGCGAGTGATTCTTGTCCCATGATAATTTGGATTACTTTTGTTTCGTCGTCAACCGCTTGACAGCCAGGCTTTTGATAGCTCGTAGACTATACGGCAACGTTTAGCTTGTCAGCTGGCTAATGTCGGGAACACTTCCAGTATAGCCCATGTTTATTATGTTGTGCTCATAAAACTAGGTATTTCACTTGCCTCAAAACAAGTCTGAAAATACTTCGCTAGCAGTGAAAGCTCCAGCCAATGTTCGTCAGTAACATCGTTTGTACGAATGGTTTGGGAGGTGTATAAATAACCTCACACACCAAGTCTTTCCATTCCCGAAATGGTCCGTCCCTTCTTCATTTAATCATACTGGTGCACTTGGACCCCCCTCGATGTGATGTTCGCTATGATTTGAGAACAGGCGCACGGAGGATCGTTTTTCAACCAGTTATGCAAGTGCATTTGTTTTTGAGGGTGGGAAAAAATATCCCAAACGTTTCGATGGGCGTGCATGACACGGCCTGATTTAGGAATAAAAACATCACCACCGGTCACTCCGGACACAGACGAATGATTATTTCCGAGCCGGATTTGGTGGTCCTCGCTGGACTAGCGGAGAGAAGGTGATGACGTGATGTATAAACACAGCCACGCGGTCAGTATGATGATACTTTGTACAATATTGGCCGGAACATGTCACGATAGTTCCACACTTTTAAAAGCAGCGGCTTGAGCAGGTGGTGTGTGTATATGTGAGTGTGTGTGTCGACGATTTCATATTTCAGTATACACTTTACCTTGCCGACAGACTGACGGCGGCGGCGGCAGCAGCAATCTCTTTGTGTTTGCTGTTGATAATCTGTGCACTCGCGAACAAGTGTCCAAGGACAATGCGTCTTTTATTGTACAGTTTCAGAATTGGACTTCCGCTTCATTCTTTGCCGAACACGCGCTTTCTTGGAGAGACAACGAACACAAACACGAGGTTTATAAATAACTACATCGGGGCACTCAAGTCGTTCTGTTAATTTTTCGAAATGACGCGGCCCTTTATTTAATCCTGCGGACACACTGGCATCATATGTAGTATGATGCTTCGTATCGATTTTATTTCGGCACGCCACCGGTCTCTTCTTACTGAATCGGTGGAAATACACATCTTTTCCTGTTTTCAGAGTTGTTTTGTGCGTGTAGCATGCAGAGTCCTCTCAGCTGTTAAGCACCAGTCCTATTTCCTGTGTGGCCCATATGATATAGATTGTGATAATCAGTGTTGGAGAAGCATACATTGAAACTTAAGGTTCAAGGCGGGAGAATACTGAAGAGCCGGTTCTGGGATTTGTCCAGGGTCCTTATGTCTAATGCGTGTGGTCAGTCAGCGCCTGGGTGCGATGCTAAAAGTGGAGTAATTGCACGATGACTCCTCTGGGTTCAGTTGGGCGTCTGCTGTCCATTAACTCGAATATAGAAAAAGAGAATGGCTGCTTTGATGCTCTCCAGAGGATGAACATGCTACATTCATAAAAATGGTTCTGAAAGCGTCCTTTGGCCTGTCTCCGCAGGGGAACCATTTTTAGTGCTTTACGGAACCCTGTCATAGGTGTGGAAAAGCTCCCATTTCCCAAAAACCAATTAGCCCAACAAAGAACCCTTTAACTAGATAGGGTTCTTTCGTGGAATCACAGGGTTCCGATTGGAACCCTTTTGTCGGGAGTGCTGTTGGAGCCAGCCACTGGCACAACACTGTATGTGATCGTTTAGGACCACAGCCATCCCCGGACCACACAAATCAAGTGTGTGATTTATGTCGTGTAGTAGCGTGTAGTGGCGACATGGCTCAGGCTGTAAGAGCAGTCGTCTCATTGGCTCAGGCAGTAAGAGCAGTCGTCTCATTGGCTCAGGCGGTAAGAGCAGTCGTCTCATTGGCTCAGGCAGTAAGAGCAGTCGTCTCATTGGCTCAGGCGGTAAGAGCAGTCGTCTCATTGGCTCAGGCAGTAAGAGCAGTCGTCTCATTGGCTCAGGCTGTAAGAGCAGTCGTCTCATTGGCTCAGGCAGTAAGAGCAGTCGTCTCATTGGCTCAGGCGGTAAGAGCAGTCGTCTCATTGGCTCAGGCAGTAAGAGCAGTCGTCTCATTGGCTCAGGCAGTAAGAGCAGTCGTCTCATTGGCTCAGGCAGTAAGAGCAGTCGTCTGGCAGTTGGAGGGTTGCCGGTTCGATCCCCCGCTCGGGCTATGTCGAAGTGTCCCTGAGCAAGACACCTAACCCCCAAATGCTCCTGACGAGCTGGTCGGGGCCTTGCATGGCAGCCGATCGCCGTCGGTGTGCGAGTGTGTGTATGAATGGGTGAATGAGAAGCATCGATTGTACAGCGCTTTCGGATAAAGGCGCTATATAAATGCCGACCATTTACCATTTACCATGTCGGGGCTCTCTGTGGCCACAGCCTTGTTTAGGGCCACCAAAGGCTCTTCTGAGGGTCATCGTCTGGGCCCTGTCAGTCATCGTCTGGGCCCTGTCAGTCATCGTCTGGGCCCTGTCAGTCATCGTCTGGGCCCTGTCAGTCATCGTCTGGGCCCTGTCAGTCATCGGATGGCGCCATGGCATTTGATGAAGAGACGGGTTTGGGAATTCCTAATTGGGAATATCCACGACACGTCAGGGAATGGAAGAAAATGAGTTTATTGCGTAAATATTTAAAAAAAAGGTTGTTATTTCATTCGATGCGATGCTGAGGGATTCAGGGTACTTTATGCCAAGTTTCCCGAACCTCTGACCTGAGCTTCACAATTTCAGGATTCTTGACCGCCCTGCTTGTGTGATAAAGGTTTCTGGTGTAATTGCTGTTTATCTGGGGGTTGTGTGACACAAAGGTTCAAATTGAGGTTTTTGTCTGGGGTCAGCCTGGGTCCGGGAAGCAGTATCAGACATCTAGCAGTTGCCATTTAGTGGACTTAAGGGGCTGTATCTGGCTGGCAGCCATCTTGAAAACAGTGAAAGTAAACATACTGTTATCTCTAGAACAGACAGGCGGCTCTTCAGGTGTCCTTATTTTCACGGTTGTCTGTCTTCTGTTCAGTTGTATAAGCATACCTCACACCCACCGTGGGTTTTGTGGTGGATTTATGTTAATGCTCTGTCAGTTTTTATTTGTAAATATATATTTTATTTCACTATGCGTTCCCCCTGGTGGCCTGTTTCAGCCAAAGTGTAAATGCATGGAGAAATGTTTTGCGCCGGCTCTCACTAACAGCGCAAAAACTCCCGGACGTCGCCTCAGCATGTTGGGGAGATGAGGCGACGTCGTCGTGTCTGTCTCTGTGATCCTTATCAACACCATCAGTCACTGGGCAAGTCACATGCCGTGGGGGGAGAAAGTGGGGGGAGATGGGAGTTGGAGTTCTCGATCTGGAGGTCTGATGGCAAAGCTGAGGACAGGCCTAGTTAATCGGGGTGGTCTTCGGTCCCAGCCCTGATCGCTCCGCTATGACCTATATGTTGACTCCCAAAGGAATTTATACAGCCCCACTGTCTGTTTGGCAAGGGCTGGGCTGGAGGAGACGGAGATGGAGATGGAGACGGGGTTGGGCTGGGGGTGGGGTCTGGTGATGGGGTGAGACTCTCTGCACGCTGTCGAGAGACGCTTCCTATCTCCCGTCTCTGAGGAGGTATTTCACA
>NC_083761.1:2503202-2530702 GCF_963514075.1 Conger conger | reverse complement strand
TGAAGGTGGGGGGTGGGCAGGAGATGGATCTGAGATTTGATTCATCGAGGGAGATCCGGTTCCCGCTAGCTGTCTCTTCCCTTTTCCCGGGCTGATGGAAGCGGTCGTTGTGTGTGTGTGTGTGTGTGTGTGTGTGTCTGTGTGTCTGTGTGTGTGTGTGTGGTTAGCGGTCTCATTAGCAGGTGGAGTACAGGCTGTCCAGTGGGATTAACCCTTTGGGGAGTGGGAGGTTTTTTGGAATGTTGTTCGCAGTCGGTGTTCTAGCACTCACGCTGCTTTCCGTTATCGCCAGTGATTGTGACATCAGCAGTGATTGTGACATCAGCAGTAGAGTGTTCAGCTGTTGCCCTGGGGGGGGGGGTCGTCCCCTGTTCAGCGTCAGCTGACTGGCACTGGTGTAAACGAGGTGAAGTTGGTGGAGCGCAGTTCCATTAGCGGATAATAAAGTGAGTGTTGTAATATCTGCTGGGTATTGTAATAACTCATTAACGCAGGATGAATTGGGCGTGAAAGCTCAATTGCTCGTGTTTTTTCCTTGTGCTAATTAATACTGCTGTTCTCGCAGTGGCTCACCCTCCTACCGTATAAAACACATTGGACAGAGACATCATAAAACTGGAATTTATTGAGCAAAGTTAATTTAGCTAATGGCCAGGAAGGATATAAATCTAGTGCAACGTGTGGATTTTACACATTATTTTGTCAGTTCTTCTGTGGGAACATTTGGGAAATGTTAGATGAGTGAAAACTAGGTCACAGAACTGATTTTCTTTTTGAGCCATGATTTGGAATATGGTCTATTTGTGTGTGTGTATGTATATGTGTGTGTGTCTGGAACTGTGTGTGTGTGTGTGTGTGTGTGTGTGTGTGTGTGTGTGTGTGTGTGAATGTATGGAGGTACGGTGTGGGTTCAGTTCCTTGCTGAACAGTACAGAAACACACTCATTGGCCTGTATGTGTGTATGTGTGTGTGTGTGTGCACTTCAGCTTAATCTGGTGCATTCCCTTTGTGTTCCATTTACGTTCCCATAACGTTCCCATTACAAATCAAACGCTGTGTGTCTGAGTCCAGCACACGCCCTTCCCAGAACCCCGAGCGTCAGTGACTGTGTGTCAGAGTGGAGGGATTGTTAGCATGAGGCTCAGCCGTCAGCCCCTCCCCGTCTTCAGAACGTAACGCTAGTGGCTCGCGGTCATGTGACCACACTTTACCCTCTTTAATATGCAGAGCTCGTCAGGGAGAGGGGCTCTGAGGCTGTCCCACTAACACAGGAGGCGTCCGTCTGCACAGTGCACCTTTTGTGCAAACCCTCCCCCCTCCGGTGAGTCCTCCATCATCGTCGTCGTCGTCGTCGTCGTCATCATCGTGACTTAGTTCATTAGACTAAGCAGGGGGACAATCCCCCCTGGAGCAATGTGGGGTTAAGGGTCTTGTTCAAGGGGCCAACAGCAGCACTGATCTTATCTTGGCTACACCGGGGCTTGAACCGCAAAAACCTTTCGGTCACGCGTTTCGTAGCCGCAAGGCTCTGATGTCATCGTGCCTGGCATGCTCTTCTGGAAGGGAAACTCATCTCTGGTCTCCCGTCAAACAGACGCGTGTGTAGATCAGTGGAAACTGCTCAGTCTGTCTGGGCCCCAGATCCTGGATCCTCGGTATTGAGGTTGTGTTGTATTGTGATTGTCATAAATAGGCCCGCTGTCTTTCCTCCTCTTGTCTGCGCGTGTGACTTCAGAATGACTGTACGGGTGCGGTGATGCTTTCACATCCCAGAAGCGCACGAGACAAAGAGGTCAAAAACCGAAGGAGATAGATAGATAGACGGAGAGATAGACGGAGAGATAGAGGCTCTCACGAAACAGCCCTCGGGGTGAGCGAACCAGGCGAAAGATCTCCTCTCCCGGACGGAAAACCACAGAGGCGTTCGGAAATGTCAACGGGCAGGGCACCGATGGAGAATTTTCCGCGTCCCCGTTAAAAAAAAAAAAACCCCCAAAAAACTAAACGACGAGTTTACCCGTCTGGCGCGTGTGCGGGTTGGGTAGGTGTGGCGCTGGGGTTACGTTTTCCGCGAAGGAAAGGCGGCACAGAAGCGCTCTTGTTGCGGAGAAGTGAAGTCACAATAAGGGCCCTCTTCCTGGGGACGACGGGGTCTGGAGCAGTCGCCCATTGTCCATTTACAGGGAGGGCCTGAATGCGCCTCTCTTCTCTGCCTAACTGGGCTCATTCACCCTCCGCCCGGGCGCACGCTCCCCCGCGCATAGTCCCGGCCTTGTTCACGGCGACCCGTTCGCTCCACACACCGCCCTGCGCCGCCGCCGATATCGATTCGGGCTCCGCGCCCTTCCCGTGGCATTCAGGGGGAAATGTAGGCCCTGTATTCTCAAGACGAGCCCTTTAGCCCGATAGCACGATAGCATTTATGTGCCCTCTACGAGATTAGCCCAAGGGGACGTAGTTGTATCGAATTTTATTCCTGGTGGAAGGGCAAATTATATTGCACTTGTAGATCTGTGCTTTAATGTATATTACAATAACGGATACAGACCCGCAGTAGAATTACTGTATGCTGGATAGAGTACGGAAACCGGAACAGTACTGCGCATACAAATGAGACTGTTAAATATTATTCTGTGTGTGACTTCTCTTTCTGATTGCACCTCTGCTGCTGTGGCAGGTTGAATTTCCCCGGGGGGGGGGGGGGGGCTATCTTACCTTTTCACTTTGCAGGTGTGACTGGTGTGCTTGAAAAAAAACAAAAACAAACCGAAGTGTAAGAAATTAGCTGCCCGTATCCATGAGCGTAACAGCAGGTGAGTGGTCTGGGTCTGGGCCTGGCCTGGTTCTGGGCCTGGTTCTGGTTCTGGGCCTGGCTCTGGGCCTGGTTCTGGGCCTGGGCCTGGTTCTGGGCCTGGTTCTGGGCCTGGTTCTGGGCCTGGCTCTGGGTCTGGCTCTGGCTCTGGGCCTGGTTCTGGGCCTGGTTCTGGGCCTGGCTCTGGGCCTGGGTCTGGGCCTGGCTCTGGGTCTGGGCCTGGTTCTGGGCCTGGTTCTGGGCCTGGCTCTGGGCCTGGGTCTGGGCCTGGCTCTGGGTCTGGGTCTGGGTCTGGGTCTGCGTCTGGGTCTGCGTCTGGACGCCAGATTTGTTTTTAAACCTTAAAGACAAGTCAGCAGCAGCTGCTCTGAATCTCAGCGGCTCGCGCCGATCGGAATTTCTCCTGAAAAACGTCTGAAGACCGACCGTCTCGTTAGCCGGAGGACTCTTTGATCTGAATTGGCCTTTACAGTTATGTTCTTTTTCCAGCCCATTTGGTTTCACGGCGGGTCGTTTTGAGAATGTGTTCCACACCCAACATTCCCTGTGCGGTCAGGATGGGAGATTACATTACATTACATTAATGCCATTTGGCAGACGCCCATACCCAGAGTGACGTACAGTTCATTAGACTAAGCAGGAGACAATCCTCCCCTGGAGCAATGCAGGGTTTAAGGGCCTTGCTCAAGGGCCCAACGGCTGTGGGGAGTCAGTCAGTGTTCTAGAACTCTGGAACTGCGATTGTCATTGTGACGTCAGCCTTAGAATGTTCACGGTTAAGAACATTCCGCTCGCACATTTGTGACCCACCTGTGAAAACGCTGGGCTCATGAGCGCTGTTGGCGTTTTTTTCCGGCCGGTGTTTGTCTGTCCGGCCTGGTCTGTCTCCGTCGGGACATCTGCGGCACGTTTGGCGGACACAATCGATATGCGGG
The DNA here is from genome assembly GCF_963514075.1 of Conger conger. Classification (NCBI taxonomy): domain Eukaryota; kingdom Metazoa; phylum Chordata; class Actinopteri; order Anguilliformes; family Congridae; genus Conger; species Conger conger. The sequence goes on along the minus strand of NC_083761.1, from coordinate 2,526,954 downwards.
GCTGGCGGGTTGCAGCCAAGCTGCTTCCCAGAGATGCACAGATGAGTAAACCCCACGATGAGCCTGTTGGTCTCTGCTCGCCTACAGACGGGGAAAAAATCCCTCCACATCACTCCGGAAATGGGAGAAATGGGATTTAGAAACGGGAGTGTGTTCAGACGCCTGTACAACATTGGTGTGTGTGTGTGTGTGTGTGTGTGTGTGTGTCATCATCCTTCAAAGGATTCTCAACAAAGGTGGTGAAGTTGAAGCGGGTCGCAGTGCAGAAACCCACCTGTGTCTCTTTCCGCAAACCCTTTCTCCAGTCTGATATTCTCCTGATGGTTTTTTCTTTTTTGGCTGCGGCGTGCCAGTGTTGGTGGACACGGGACACCTTCAGATCCTGAGTCACCCGTTTCTGATTATCTCTGCCCCTCCGGCCCAATAAAGCGTCCCTTTCATCTCCCGCCCTTTCATCCAGAGAGGAAGCTACTTGCAAGCGTCCGTGTTATTGAGCGTGGCCACAGAACCGTACCGTACCGTACCGGGCCTGGACTGGTACCGGGCCCGTGTCTGTTGCTCTGGTGTTGTTGTTGGCGTGACACGATCGATGATCAGTCACAGCTCTGACACGCGTGTGCTCAAACAGACCGGTTTTCAGTGTGGAGACGGGCGCACTCAACCCGGGCGCGCCGTGTGATTTTTTTTACTTTTTTTTGTTTTGCTGTATTTATGTTTTTCACCCTAGAGACGGAGTAACGATCCAGGACAGGTTCTGCTCAGGGCGGAGTGGGCGGAGCTGACCTGTCCTGTGTGCCAGGGTTGCTAGGCGACGCGAGTGTAATTCCAAACATCCCTCCCAGTGCCTTCATGGCAGAAGGGGGGGGGGGGGGAGATTGGGGGGGGTTGGCATTAAACCGCACCACTTTGGCCCCAGCTGCTGAGTTCAGCCTGTGAACGTTTCGCTGAGTTCTGCCAATTAGTTTCCCCCCTCCCTGTGTCCCGTACTGCATTGCTGAGGTATGGCATAGACGGACAATTCTTTTTTTAAATGTGTGTTAAACATTCCATTCCGTTTCAGTTATTTAGCTGATTCTTTCATCCAAAGCGACTTATGGTTGATTAGACTAAGCTGGGGACAATCCCCCCCCCTGGAGCAATGTGGGGTTAAGGGCTTTGCTCAAGGGCCCAACAGCTGCACTGATCTTATTGTGGCTACACTGGGGCTTGAACCACCAACCTTCCGGGTCCCGGTCATGCACCTCAGCTGCAGGCTGCCCTCAGTGCCTGAACCCAAAATACTCATGTTCCTGTGGGGTGAGGGCCTTATTTTGGGGGAAATGAAGCGGATGCTTCGTGTGTGTAACAGGGTGAGTGGTGGTGCTCCTGCTGGCTGGGTGTGTGAGTGTGAGTGTGAGTGTGAGTGTGAGTGTGAGTGTGAGTGTGAGTGTGAGTGTGTGTGTGTGTGTGTGTGGTGTGTGTGTGTGTGTGGTGTGTGTGTGTGTGTGTGTGTGTGTGGTTCTGCAGCCACTCGCTCAGGCCCGGGAACACGGTGTGTGTGTAGCCCCGGGTTTGTTTTCGTCCCAGAGAATGAGAAATTACGCCAGGAAAGGAGTGGGGAGAGGGAGGGGGGGGTTGAGAGGGAGGGGGGGGTTGAGAGGGCGGGGGGGTTGAGAGGGAGGGGGGGGTTGAGAGGGCGGGGGGGTTGAGAGGGCGGGGGGGTTGAGAGGGCGGGGGGGTTGAGACTGGACCCTCGTGAGTTGTTGGAACGGTATTAAATCACACATTTGGACAGCACGTGTTCTCGCTCCATTCGAGCAGCTGGGAGAGAGTCCAGGCCCTGGAACAGCTGTGTGTTCGCTGTGTTCAGCTGTGTTCACCCCCTTCCCTGTGGTATTCCATCTCTCTGAGCTGTTCACATTAAACATTTATATATATTTAAAATTATTATTATTATTTTTTTTTTTAAAGTTGCAAGCTGTGTTTCGTTTGTCCCTGTATGTAACAGACTGAGAGAACACAAACACACACTGTGTTTGACTGAGAACACAAACACAGTTGTTACAAACACTGTGTTTGACTGAGAACACACAGTTGTTACACACACTGTGTTTGACTGAGAACACAAACACAAACACACACTCGCTCTCATCGTTGCCCTTTTGTGAAACACGCCCGTGCCATGAAGCGTGATCTCACTTCAGGAAGCGGAAGGAACATGTCGCTGAAGTGACTTCCTGTGCCAGCGCAGAACCTGCACCTGTTGATGACACACGGCCCGAGGTTTTAACCATCTCCTCTGCACTTCCTGTGTACGTTTCTCACACCGCCAGTCAGATTAAACCTGCCATCCATGTGGTCGGTTGTTTGGTTTGGGCAGGAAAGGGGCCTTTCTGAAAGAGTAAAGGGAGGGTGGAGAACCAGCAGTTCTCAGCCCTCAGGTGCCCCAGCATTCACCTGTAAGGACCTGACATTCGGTGGGAGAATGCTACAGTGTAAAATACTCAAATCCGTCGTGTGTTTGTCCATCTCCACAGTCCAGTAATAACATCATCCTCGCCACAGTTAGATCAAATGTGCCGTGTCCCAGACGCTGAAGCGTAACGGGAGCTCGGTGGTGCAACTGCGAAATCCGTTTAAAAGGAAGCCACATAAAACCCTATTTCCACACGGTCACGGTCCGATTCGTTCTTCATTTGTGTCTTAATCCCTCAAAAGTCTGCTTTGTTGGGACTGTGACTGTGAGGTGGTGTCGGTGGTTAGGAGGTGGTTAGTCTGCAGTGTGAAGACATGTTTGTGTTTGCCTTTGGGCCGCCACAGGTGGCAGTTCTTGGAGGGTGGTGTACAGCAAACCAGCGTTGGACACACACACACACACACTCACTCTCACACTCACACTCACACTCACACACACGCACACGCACACACTCACACACACACACACTCACACACACTCACACTCACACACACGCTCACGCTCACACACACACACACACACACACACACACGCGCACGCTCACATGCACACACAGACGCGTGCGCGTGCTGCTAAGAAAAAGCCGGTGTCATTATGTACAGGGAGCGTGTCTGTACCTCGATGAACCACAGAGTACACTCAGAAATACAGTGACAGTGGAGGTACGTTTTTGTTCTTCAAGGATCACATTTCTCGAATTTAGCCTGAAAGTACAGTAATGTTCTCTTTTGGTACAAATGAGTATGTTTGTTCTCCAAGCTTATTTTTCTAAATGAATGACATTTTGTGGCCAGGGGTACCGCCCCAGCGGCAAGCACTTAGTGTCTCAGCCCAGGCCCGTCTGCCTGCTGCGGTTTTCGACGTTGCCATGGCGTTGCCTTGTGTGGCAGGTTACCGTGGCGTTGCCTTGTGTGGCAGGTTGCCCTGGCTTGCTGTGTGCGGCAGGTTGCCGTGGTGCAGCGTGCCGTTGCCAGGCGCCCGTTGGCACGGTATCGCCCTGACGATCAGACGGGGTTCTCTCATCTGCGTTTCCAGACGCCCGGGTCGGCTGATTGACCCGCTGACCCACTTCCTGCGGTGCGGTGCGGCGCCCTGGGGCTTTCTGGGTCCGGGCAGCGTGGGCCGACCGGCCGACACCGCTCCCAGGGCAGGGCACACCCCCCCCTTCGGCCCTGCCAGCAAACGGCCGCTTTCATACTCCCACCCCGCCGCATCCTCCGCTGGTAACGGAAAGCTTTCGCGAATGCATGATGTCTTGCAGATGAAGATCTGGCAGGCACTTCAGTTTCTGTGCGCTGCGGCAGGTGTTAGTTTGGGGCGAAATCTGGTGGAGAAATGATGGCGTGCGCGCGGACTTAGTCAGCTGAGCTCCGCAGTGCTGATTTGACCTGCTTGGGCGGGCGTTGTTCATTTTCCACAGATGGAGTGCTGCTTCTGTCTCATTAATTGTGAACCCTTCTGAAGTGTAGAAATGTTTCATTTATTTTTACATTACATTACATTTTTAATTCTAAGACGTTGTTCTAGAACTCCGATGCTTCCAGCAGTCATTGTGACATCAGCACTAGAATGTTCAATTAAGAATCTTCACACCTTAAAGGGTTAAGATGGTCACATGATCTTGACCCTCCTTGCCTCTCGATGCCGTTTCCTGTTATGTGGGTGCACGTCCTGTTTGGGATCAGATTTGAATTGACGTTCTTGTAACCAGAAAAAAAAAAAAAAGACTACATATTACACAATATGTTGTCTAGGCCTAATACTACAAATTACATATATCATGCGTCATATGTCAATAAAGTCCAATTGTCCCGGGTATATATGTTTCCCAGGAAAGTTGTTATGTGCTGTAGAGCTTTTGCCTTTTCAGTCCTCTCTCCAGAGTGGAATAGCAGGTGTTGACTTCGCAGGGCGGTGAAGTCTTTTGCGGGGCGAGCACAGCCCTTAATCTCAAACACGTGGCGGTTCCGTCATGGTTCCGTAATGGTTCCGTAATGGTTCCGTCATGGTTCCGTCATGGTTCCGTCATGGTTCCGTAATGGGACGTTGATGAAAGGGCCGTCGGAGGGAACTGGCGTTAGTGTGTCTGGACCGGCCGCTCTAATGACACGGTCCTGTTCGGGGCTCCTTCCTCTTCCCACGCCGGGACACCTTCAGAACCGAGCCCGGAACCAAGGCTGGGCTGCTTCTGAAGCGTTGTTTTAAGCAGCTTCCATTTCTGAGGTGGGCTGTCTTAATTTTAGTCTTTCCAAAAAAAAAAAAAAAACTGTACTTAGACTGGGCGGTGGTTTTGGGTGTTTCTTTGGGAAGAGGAAGTTGTTTGGCGTGACGTGAGGGCGTTTCTCATTGGCTGATGCCCACACACAGCTCTGCTCACTGCTGTGCAACACAAGTCGGCCTGTGTGAATTATTATTGTATTCAAGCCCCAGTGTAGCCCCAATAAGATCAGTGCAGCTGTTGGGCCCTTAACCTCACATTGCTCCTGGGGGGTATTGTGCCCTGCTTAGTCTAATCAACTGTAAGTCGCTTTGGATAAAAGCGACAGCTAAATAACACATTAATTTAATCATTAAGTTGTCATTGTTGTGGAGTCTGCGATATGAAATGAAATGTGAATGCTTGAGAGCAGCTCACTGACAGGAAGCGCTAATGCTCTGAGTGAAACTCTCCAAAATAAAAGCGCGTGATTAAGCCGAGACTGAAAATAAAAGCACTTCTCACTTCTTTTGTGTGTTTTGTTTTTTTTCTTCCTATTTTTGGATGAGATCGAGAGATTGCTAATTGCCCGCTTGTGTTGTTTTTCAGCTCTGAATTGGGTCAGGCTTAACCGTTTCGACCTGGGTCTCTCTGATAAAGATCTCTTTGATTCGGGCGACCTTTCCGAAGCCCTTTTCTCAAACCCGCCTTGCTGTTGTTTAGGGATGGGAGCAGGGGGAGGGTGTCAGCGGTAAAACCTCATGGCAGAACATCACAGACTCTCGACGACCTTCAAGCGCAGAGCGAAGACGGTTCTCTTCAGGCTGCGCCTCTCCCCGCCCCTCCCTGTAATCTCTAATTGGCCGTGGGAACCGTTCATCGCGGTTATCACACTTGTGCGCGCTTGTTTTGTTATCGCGAGTGCGATTTGCCAACGAGACTGTCGTATTGCTGCTTTTGTTCTCCGCAGAGTAATCTCCAGGCCGGGGTTCAAGTTACTCATCCATGTGCTCACTCTGGCACCCGGAACCGTGCTTCCCTCTCGAGTCTTTCAGCGCACGTATCCCTGGTTATGAGTATGCTCTTAGTTGTACGTCACTCTGGATAACAGCGTCTGCTAAATGACTACAGTGTAGTGGAGTCTAATGTAATGTAATGTAATGCGGGGTTAGGGACAGTGGCGGCTAGCTGGGGCATTTGATCCCGTTGCCCAGCTACCAGTCTAATCTATACTTCCGATCAGACGCAGCAGACTGGCTCTGATGGGCTCTCACGCACACGATCAATAACACATGAACGGGCCATGCCAGATGGTGGTCACTCCGAATTCAGGCGCTCTAGCAGAGGGACTCCGGCTGCAGGCGAGAGTTTCAGACGCGACTGATCGCCGGTGAATGAGGTGTGCTTTGTTAGGGTTGGAGTGAAGCCCTACAGGATGGTAGATCTCCAGGAGCAGGGTTGGGCAGCCCTGCTCTAGCTGTTGAATGAGGTGTGCTGTGTTAGTGTTGGAGTGAAAACCTACAGGACGGTAGATCTCCAGGAACAGGGTTGGGCAGCCCTGCTCTAGCTGTTGAATGAGGTGTGCTGTGTTAGTGTTGGAGTGAAAACCTACAGGACGGTAGATCTCCAGGAACAGGGTTGGGCAGCCCTGCTCTAGCTGTTGAATGAGGTGTGCTTTGTTAGGGTTGGAGTAAACACCTACAGGACGGTAGATCTCCAGGAGCAGGGTTGGGCAGCCCTGCTCTAGCTGTTGAATGAGGTGTGCTTTGTTAGGGTTGGAGTGAAAACCTACAGGACGGTAGATCTCCAGGAACAGGGTTGGGCAGCCCTGCTCTAGCTGTTGAATGGGGTGTGCTTTGTTAGGGTTGGAGTGAAAACCTACAGGATGGTAGATCTCCAGGAGCAGGGTTGGGCAGCCCTGCTCTAGCTGTTGAATGAGGTGTGCTGTGTTAGTGTTGGAGTGAAAACCTACAGGATGGTAGATCTCCAGGAACAGGGTTGGGCAGCCCTGCTCTAGCTGTTGAATGAGGTGTGCTTTGTTAGGGTTGGAGTGAAAACCTACAGGATGGTAGATCTCCAGGAACAGGGTTGGGCAGCCCTGCTCTAGCTGTTGAATGAGGTGTGCTGTGTTGGAGTGAAAACCTACAGGATGGTAGATCTCCAGGAACAGGGTTGGGCAGCCCTGCTCTAGCTGTTGAATGAGGAGTGCTTTGTTAGGCGTTGGAGTGAAAACCTACAGGACGGTAGATCTCCAGGAACAGGGTTGGGCAGCCTAGCTGTATATCTTTTTTTTTCCCCAATCGAAGTCTTCAGAACATCTGACCTGTGAAAATGGGTCTGAGTTGGACAGAGCAGTCAGTGACTCACCCAACAGTCTGTGGAGATATTTGCACCACTCACCCGGTGACTCACAGAACAGGCCCAAGATCACAATATGTTTCGCTGTACTTTAGAATTCAACTGTTAATTCAAATGTTATGTTGTGTTTCAAAGACTGGCGGTCGGAAAGGTCGCCGGTTCGATTCCCCGCCCTGGGTGTGTTGAAGTGTCCCTGAGCAAAACACCTAACCGCCAATTACTCATGATGAGCTGGTCCATGCCTAGCATGGCAGCCAGTTACCATGTGTGAGTGTGTGTGTGTGTGAGTGAGTGAGTGTGAGTGAGTGTGAGTGAGTGTGAGTGAGTGTGAGTGAGTGTGAGTGAGTGTGAGTGAGTGTGAGTGTGTGTGAGTGTGTGTGAGTGTGTGTGAGTGTGTGTGAGTGTGTGTGAGTGTGTGTGTGTGAGTGTACGAGAGGCATCAATTGTAAAGCACTTTGGATAAAAGCACTGCATAAATGCAGTATATTTTACCATTGAACCATTTGACCCCAGCTCTGGTTCTCCGTGGACCACAGTCCTAACGCAGGGAAACCTTCACGAGGTGTTTATCTGGATTTCTCGCTCTGTTTTGCACGCAGTGTTCGGCGTAGTCGAGGAGCAGCGGTGAATGGGGGAAGAATGAGGAGACTCTGACGTGTGGGACGGAAGAGCGTTTCCCGCGGGACCCCCCCCCCCCCCCCCCCCCGCCATCGCCCCCCTCCCCCGCCCAGCCGCTCCCATGTTCTCTCCTGACCAGGAAAACATCTGCACAGCCTCCACCAAAGCGCCGGTGAAGTACGGGGAGCTCATCATCCTGGGGTGAGTGTGGAAGCCCGGAACTCTCGCGTTGCGCCCCGCGGCGGGCAGGGAGGGGGGACCGTCCCCACTGACGGACAGTTCAAAGGTCAGCCGCTCGGGACTTTGTGATTGGCCCAGGGTGTCATCGTCTCGAAGCACGGGCTGAATCTTTACTTGATGCTGGGATGGCAGGGTGAGACCGCTTCATCCTGCACCTGTGCATTGTGGGATAGCAGGGGGGAGCCCCTGGCGATGAAAGCGCTCGGTCCGAGGAAGCGCTGCCGGTTTTCTCCCGGGACATTCCCCGCCGGAGCCACGCAGGAATGCAGACGGCGACGAACACGTCGTAAACGTTCCTCCGAAATTCCCCGTCTCTTCTCTGAGGTTGCGCTCAAAGCGGCGTGTGTGTGTTTGAGCTCCGCGCTCTCTCTCTCTCTCTCTCACGCCAGGGGGAAATAACATTCTGGCCACACACGTGCTGGCATTTCTGTGGTCGTGTACCCCTCCTCCCAGAATGCATTGGCAGCTCATTTTAATTGGTTCCCAGGCTCGTGTAAAGCTCACTCAAACTCCGGAGCTTCCGAGTGGAGCTTCCTTTCTCGTAGAAAGAAACATCTATCGAGTTAATTCAGTAAAATTATCGGTACCCTTAAAAATTATTGTAAGTAAAATCCAACAATTTGAAAAAGGCAATACGTTTTTACTTATAATGTAGTTAAACTCAGTCTAAAGGAATTATATTATGTGATTCCATCACTTCACTTGAGTATAAAAATTACGTAACAAGCATGCAACATCCCTCTGTCATCCATCAGCATGGGAAAAGCCAAAGAAAGGACTGATGGTAATTGACCTTTGCAATCCGGTAATGGGTGCAAAAAACCCCAAAACATAAGCAGATAACATACCACTTAGCTCTGTAAGGGTGTCTAGGGACCCCAGACATTAACAGTCGCACTAGCCTAATTTATCTCCTGAGGGTTGCAGGCTTCTATCATGTGGAATGTTGTGGAATTCCCTGAGATTCAATAACAACAGCAAGGAGAGAGATTCAGAACAACAGCAGGAATATGAGAGCGCAAAGGGAAGAGACAAACGCTCAGCTCAGAGGTTGGGGCAGTTCCAACTCACCGCTCGCAAACAAACACTCGCTATGCACGGATAATGGAGGGAATTTCTCAAGAAGGCGAACGTGCCTAAGCGTATGCCTTCACGTTAAACTTTAACGGCTGTAGTAAAACCATCGTGCCGTTGCGCCAACAAGTCGTTAATGGATTACAGGAATCGTTTATCGCGAGGAAACGGGAGAGATTTGGCAGACGCAAATTCTAAAACAAAGACTCGTTGCCCTCACAAGGACGTTCATACCTCTTGTTTGTGTTTGGATGCGTAGACGTGGGACAGACCAAAATGTGCCAGACTGGTGTCTCGGGGGCAGCAGGAAAAAACCTCGAGGCGGCCTGGTTTTAGCATTAGCACGTTAGCCTGCCGTGAATAGCCACGAATGTAAACAGCACGCACCCACTCATGGAGTTGACCCCGTTGTGTGAAGAGGAAGTCTTTTGATCTGAGCGGTGCTCGAGATAAGCCGCTACTTCAAAGCCGGTTCCGCTCCGTTTATGTAATCTGTGTGCCTCAGACTCTCCCAGTCTGAATGCTTTAATGGTTTGTCAATATTCCAGTTACGACTGTCGTTTGCACGGTGAAATTTACTTTGCGGAAGAAGCGGATTTGATTTGGTTGCCCTAGTCGTTACGGTGTGGCGGCACGGATGGTGCAGTGGGTAGCACTGCCGCCTCACAGCAAGGAGGTCCTGGGTTCGAATCCCCGTTGGCCGGGGCCTCTCTGTGCGGAGTTTGCATGTTCTCCCCGTGTCTGCGTGGGTTTCCTCCGGGTACTCCGGTTTCCTCCCACAGTCCAAAAACATGCACGTTAGGCTGATTGGAGAGTCTAAATTGCCCGTAGGTATGGGTGTGTGAGTGAATGGTGTGTGTGCCCTGCGATGGACTGGCGACCTGTCCAGGGTGTATTCCTGCATTTCACCCAATGTATGCTGGGATAGGCTCCAGCCCCCCTGCGACCCTGTTCAGGATAAGCGGGTTCAGATAATGGATGGATGGATGGATAGTCGTTACGGTGCTGCTGAAAGAAAAGGGCTGAGTTGCTGTGCTTCAATGCGGGGTTCATTTTTGGGGGTTTGTTTCAGGGTTCAGATGTTGACTGTGGGTATTCCGTTTCATTTGTGGTGAGTTTTAGGGTTGATTTCGGGATTCAAATCCTGATTGGGGGCTCTGGAGATCAATTTTGGGGTTCATTTGGGTGCGTCCTGCCCGTGAGTGTTCTATGCTTCGTTCAGGGTTCATTTCGGGGTTCAGATCCCGATTCGGGGTGTGCTCTGTGCTTCATTCTGGGGGTTCATTACGGGGGGGTCTTTATAGTGTTCGTCACAGGGTTTGGATTCTGCTCTGTGCTTCACCGCGGGGGTTCATGTTGGGGTTCAGATCCTGACGCTGGCTGCTCTGTGCCGCAGGTACAATGGCTCCTTGCCCAACGGGGACCGGGGCCGGCGGAAGAGCCGCTTCGCGCTGTGCAGGAGGCCCAAGGCCAACGGGGTGAGGCCCAGCACCGTGCACGTGGCCTGCACCCCACAGGCTGCCAAGGTAAGAGACTGACCCTGGATCAGTGCTCCCCGTGCCTGTAGCCTGCACACCCCACAGGCTGCCAAGGTAAGAGACTGACCCTGGATCAGTGCTCCCCGTGCCTGTTGCCTGCACCCCACAGGCTGCCAAGGTAAGAGACTGACCCTGGATCAGTGCTCCCCGTGCCTGTAGCCTGCACCCCACAGGCTGCCAAGGTAAGAGACTGACCCTGGATCAGTGCTCCCCGTGCTTGTAGCCTGCACCCCACAGGCTGCCAAGGTAAGAGACTGACCCTGGATCAGTGCTCCCCGTGCCTGTAGCCTGCACCCCACAGGCTGCCAAGGTAAGAGACTGACCCTGGATCAGTGCTCCCCGTGCCTGTAGCCTGCACCCCACAGGCTGCCAAGGTAAGAGACTGACCCTGGATCAGTGCTCCCCGTGCCTGTAGCCTGCACCCCTCAGGCTGCCAAGGTAAGAGACTGACCCTGGATCAGTGCTCCCCGTGCCTGTAGCCTGCACCCCACAGGCTGCCAAGTTAAGAGACTGACCCTGGATCAGTGCTCCCTGTGCCTGTAGCCTGCACCCCACAGGCTGCCAAGGTAAGAGACTGACCCTGGATCAGTGCTCCCCGTGCCTGTAGCCTGCACCCCACAGGCTGCCAAGGTAAGAGACTGACCCTGGATCAGTGCTCCCCGTGCCTGTAGCCTGCACCCCACAGGCTGCCAAGGTAAGAGACTAACCCTGGATCAATGCTCTCACTTTCCACAAAGTACGCTTAATCTGAAGGGAGAACTGATCTAACATCAGTGCAAATAAAAGTCTATTTTTACAAGTGTTGTAAAGACCTGTAAAGACCTGTAATGACCTGTAGTGAGATATTTCTTTTGGATATTTGTTTTAACTCAGGAGAAAAAAAAGCCTAAGTATTTACAACTTTTTTTTGTCTTGGATGACAAAAACATGTTGTAGTAAAAATATTTAAAAAATGTCCCTTATGTTACGCTCAGGGAAGCCAAAATGTAATGTCCTCGTTTTAGGACGCAGGGTCTTGAGAAGTTATGTTAGCCTGTTTGTTTGACCAGTACAATTTTGTTTTACCCTCTTCGGCAAATCTTGAACTGTAGCAGCTCATTGGCAACATCTTTCATCACACTTTGAGTCTAAATATATCTAAGACCAAAGTACTGGGGACTGGCTGACTTATTTTGTGGTTTTTGCAGTGCATGGGCAGAGTGTTGGTGGAGGAGGGTGGGTGGGGTAGGTGTTGGTGGAGGAGGGCGGGTGGGGTAGAGTGTTGGTGTGGGAGGGCGGGTGGGGTCAGTGTTGGTGTGGGAGGGCGGGTGGGGTCAGTGTTGGTGTGGGAGGGTGGGTGGGGTAGGTGTTGGTGGAGGAGGGCGGGTGGGGTCAGTGTTGGTGTGGGAGGGTGGGTGGGGTAGGTGTTGGTGTGGGAGGGTGGTGGGGTAGAGTGTTGGTGTGGGAGGGTGGGTGGAGTAGGTGTTGGTGTGGGAGGGTGGGTGGGGTAGGTGTTGGTGGAGGAGGGCGGGTGGGGTAGGTGTTGGTGTGGGAGGGCAGGTGGGGTCAGTGTTGGTGTGGGAGGGCGGGTGGGGTCAGTGTTGGTGTGGGAGGGTGGGTGGGGTAGAGTGTTGGTGTGGGAGGGCAGGTGGGGTCAGTGTTGGTGGAGGAGGGCAGGTGGGGTCGGTGTTGGTGGAGGAGGGCGGGTGGGGTCGGTGTTGGTGGGGGAGGGCGGGTGGGGTAGGTGTTGGTGGAGGAGGGCGGGTGGGGTGAGCCTTGGTGCGATGCCCAGGCCGTCTCTGTAAATAGCCGTCTGTCTGTCTCACAGACCGACCGTGACGCTGCGCTGTAACAGATAGGAGTGAGCAGCGTTTTATTTACAGACCTTGGGTTTTATGACCTCATGGTTGGCACTCGCCGTGAGAACCAGGAGGCTGTTTTTGTTCTGCCGGTGACCGGACGCTCTGGTTTTTCTCTCTATTATTCTGACAACTTATTAATCCCTTTCGAAGTATGAGATCAACACGCACTCTTCTTTTCAAAGCACTTCTTCAAAGGTCAGGGCGAAATATGCTGAATATCTGTATTCGCTGATCCCGATTTTTTTATTTGTAGTATAAGTTCTGGTAACGTCAGATGAGTCGCACGTGTTTACGATCGTCAAGGTGACCTGTGTGAGACCGGGATTCTATTGGTCGTTGGGCGTGGGGGGGTGGAGCTGAGGGTGAAACGCAGGGCTGTCGTCTGAACTACGTTCGAGTTCTGCTGTTGTCTTCTTTTTTTACACACTGTTACTCCTCTTGTGTTCCTGACAGGCCATCAGCAACAAGGACCAGCACAGTATCTCGTACACGCTGTCTCGAGCACAGACCGTGGTGGTGGAGTACACACACGACAGCAACACAGACATGTTCCAGGTACAGACACGTCCCCACAAGCCTGTCCCTATACACACCAACGTCCCCACAACCCTGTCTCTAAACACACCAACATCCCCACAACCCTGTCCCTAAACACACCAATGTCCTCACAACCCTGTCCCTAAACACACCAATGTCCCCACAACCCTGTCCCTAAACACACCAATGTCCCCACAGCCGTTCCTAAACACACCAATGTCCCCACAGCCGTTCCTAAACACACCAATGTCCCCACAGCCGTCCCTAAACACACCAATGTCCCCACAGCCGTCCCTAAACACACCAATGTCCCCACAGCCGTCCCTAAACACACCAATGTCCCCACAGCCGTCCCTAAACACACCAATGTCCCCACAACCGTCCCTAAACACACCAATGTCCCCACAACCGTCCCTAAACACACCAATGTCCCCACAACCGTCCCTAAACACACCAATGTCCCCACAACCGTCCCTAAACACACCAATGTCCCCACAACCCTCCCTAAACACACCAATGTCCCCACAGCCGTCCCTAAACACACCAATGTCGCCACAGCCGTCCCTAAACACACCAATGTCCCCACAGCCGTCCCTAAACACACCAATGTCCCCACAGCCGTCCCTAAACACACCAATGTCCCCACAACCGTCCCTAAACACACCAATGTCCCCACAGCCGTCCCTAAACACACCAACATCCCCACAGCCGTCCCTAAACACACCAACATCCCCACAGCCGTCCCTAAACACACCAACATCCCCACAGCCGTCCCTAAACACACCAATGTCCCCACAACCCTGTCTCAACACGCACATCGTCTGGTACACACCCTGACTGAACGCTCAACTCTGAAGACACCCCGATTCTGATACGTATGCATATGCTTTCTGGTTATTACGACGTGATTAAATGGGAAGCATTTAGTTGTTTATTTCTATTATATGATTTTAGTAATATAATAGATGGATGTTTGTGTTACATAATTCCCCCTCTCCCAGATCGGGCGGTCCACAGAGAGCCCCATAGACCTGGTGGTGACGGACACGGTGCCCGGTAGCCATGGTAACGGGGAGGGGGGGGCGGGGCAGAGCACCATCTCCCGCTTCTCCTGCAGGGTGCTGTGTCAGCGCGGCCCCCCCCACACCGCCCGCATCTACGCCGCCGGGTTCGACTGCTCCAAGAACATCTTCCTGGGGGTGAGACGCTCACACACTCACACTCACACACACTCACACACACACACACACACACACTCACACACACTCGCACACACACACACACACACTCACTCACACACACTCACACTCACACTCACACACACTCACTCACACACACTCACACACGCACTCACACACACACACTCACACACACTCACACACACACACACGCACTCACACACACACACTCACACACACTCACACACACACTCAGACACGCACACACGCACTCGCTCACTCACACTCACACACTCACTCACACAGGCACACACACTCACTCACTCACTCACTCACACACACACACACACACACACACATCCACACACACACACTCACACTCATATACATACACACACCCCTAAAATACACACACACACACACACACACACACCCCACACCACTTGCATCTGCTCACTGTACACAAGGAGGTGATGATGATGATGATGATGAGGCAGACTCACAGTACATGAGGAAGAGATGATGCAGCAGGAACGTGACACCCAACCCACACAAGTCTGATCACACAGTCTGTGAGCCAGCAGAGGGAAAGCTGACCCCTGACCCCCCCTTTCTCTTTCTCCCTCTCCCTCTACTCTCTCCCCCGCCTCCCTCTCTCTCCCTCCCTCTCTCTCCCCCCTCCCTCTCTCCCTCCCTCTTTCCCTCCACTCTCTCCCCCGCCTCCCTCTCTCTCCCTCCCCCGCCTCCCTCTCTCTCCCTCCCTCTCTCTCCCCCCTCCCTCTCTCCCTCCCTCTTTCCCTCCACTCTCTCCCCCGCCTCCCTCTCTCTCCCTCCCCCTCCTCTCCCTCTCTCTCCCTCCCTCTCCTCTCTCTCTCTCTCCCTCCCTCTCCCCCTCCTCTCCCCCTCTCCCTCCCTCCCCCCCTCTCTCCCTCCCCCCCTCTCTCCCCCTCTCTCCCTCCCTCTCCCTCCCTCCCTCCCCCCCCCCCCTCCCCCCCCCCCCCCCCCCCAGGAGAAGGCGGCTAAGTGGCGGACGGCGGACGGGCAGATGGACGGTTTGACCACCAACGGCGTGCTGGTGATGCGCCCGCGGCACGGCTTCACGCAGGACTCCCGCCCCGGCGTGTGGAGGGAGATCTCCGTGTGCGGCAACGTCTTCACCCTCAGGGAGACGCGCTCCGCCCAGCAGAGGGGCAAGATGGTGGGGAGCGCCCCGGGTTACACCCCAAAACATGCTAACCTCACCCCCGCGCCCTTAACCTAATCCCCCACACCCCAACACGCATCTTACACAGCCTGCCTCAATGCTAACCTCACCCCCACACCCCAACAAGCATCTTACACAGCCTGCCTCAATGCTAACCTCACCCCCACACCCCAACAAGCATCTTACACAGCCTGCCTCAATGCTAACCTCACCCCCACACCCCAACAAGCATCTTACACAGCCTGCCTCAATGCTAACCTTACCCCCACACCCCAACAAGCATCTTACACAGCCTGCCTCAATGCTAACCTCACCCCAACAAGCATCTTACACAGCCTGCCTCAATGCTAACCTTACCCCCACACCAAAACAAGCATCTTACACAGCCTGCCTCAATGCTAACCTCACCCCCACACCCCAACAAGCATCTTACACAGCCTGCCTCAATGCTAACCTCACCCCCACACCCCAACAAGCATCTTACACAGCCTGCCTCAATGCTAACCTCGCCCCATTAACCCTGGATTAGATTCAGCTGGCTGTATTCCACCTCAGAATAAGATCCAAACAGGGGTGCCTCCCTAACTCTCAACTCAACTGAGCTGATTCGGGGTGAAGGAACACATTTGGGATGTTATAAATGTAATGTAGACGGTGTGTTTTGGTTTATTGCCTCTGAGGCGGTTGTGTTGGTAGTGAGTCACCGTCTCTCTGTGCTTAAAATTCAGAGTTAAAGTGAATCAGACCTCAGGGCCTGTCGAGGTGAATGAGTGTCTGGCTTCCTCTAGCCTGGTCTGGGGCTCCTAGTGTAGAAACAGACCTGGGTCAGTGTTTCTGTGCTCGACTGATCTTGCCTGGTGCAAACTGAGGCAACCAAGAGGTCCAGAAGGCGGGGTTTTGCACTTTTTGAGAGTATTTCACAGGTTCCAATACACCAGACAAGCTCAGTAGAAAGGTAGAAAGTTACTTTAATCCAAAAGATGCTCTATTTGACCCAGGCACAAGTGGAAGCATGTGACTGCATTATAGCAGGGTGTCATTGATCAGCTAAGCATAACGTCAGCCTTCAGCGAAGACAATGGTAGGGCAGGGCTTGTTGTCTCATTAATTGAACGTTACCTGCACTGGTGAACAGACCACAAAGGGTGGGACGACAAAAGTGAATGCCGATTTAATTTTGCTTCTAAAAAAACGACGTCCGGTTCGTCCCTCCACTACGGACGACGGTGAACGCTGGGGGAATTGAGATATCGGCGGACGGTTTGGTCGGGGGTTGCGGTGTGCGGTGTTTAACACTGGCGGAGGCGATGGTTTCTGTCGCTGTTTCAGTGAAACGCATCACATATCCGGTTTGGCGTCGACTGCATACCTCCACCGTGTGAACGCAGCCTCTGAGGTTAAACACAATCTGTGAGGTGAGCTCATGACATACTGCTTCTCAGGGTTCGCTGGGACTAGAGCTTCTGAACGGCAGGTACATTCTGTTATTTAAGGCGCGATGGATTTTATCTTCACTACGGGGGAGGTTATATGCAAATGGCTCACTTTACCTTCACCACGAGTGTTTGAGTGGGCTCCCCTTTCACTGGTCTTTATTCACAGTTCTGATTATTCTGCGTCGTTAACATTGTCTGCTGTTTAACAGGCAGGAGATTTAGTGGAGATTGCATCCTCTGATCAAGGCCACACTGGCCTAAAATGTCAGCGCGACTTGACTGAAGTGCTGGTTTGTTCCCTCTCACAGAGCTGGTTTTGTCCTGTTCTGAAATCATTACAGCAGTGTAAGCCCCAGGTATAAGCTGTGCTGTGGATACACGCGGAGAAAGGACAGCCATGGTCAGCTCACTGACGCTCGTGTGCGAGAACTAGATTCAGATTACGGGCGACTTCTCCCGCCAAACCCATCCTGTTCAAATTAAGGACGAAGCTGATTAATAACTACTAGTCCAGGAGCTCCCAAGCTTTCACAGAACCCCAATGTTCACAGATTTACAACGCCACGTCCCACCCACTCACGCTCCTCGTGCTAACACCCTTCAGCCGTGACTGTATTGCCGATAAATAGCCTACCACGACCTCTCAAGCCTTATTGCTCGGTTACAGTTGAGTTGAGTTGAGTTTACTCTTTCAACATCCGGAGGATCCCTTACCTCCTCCCCCAAAAGGGTGGGTTCGGCTAATTTTCTGGAATTGCTATCGAGACGTAGGTATTTAGGGAGTTGCTGCCACTGCAATAAAGACCAATGATTGCAGTCGAAGTGGTTTGTGTTGTGTGCGCAACCGAGACCCGGCTGTGCTCGAAGTCCTTGGACTGCGTGGTCTCTGTGGCGCGGGCTGATGACATCACACCGATAACATGCCCTGAAAATGCCCCGTGGATGTCGTCACGACCCCCCAGCCAGCCGTCTCCCAGGATGCACCTCTCCAGTGTCTCTGGCCTCGCCGTAGACCACCCAGAGACGAGTGGACGTCCGAGACCCAATCGAGTTGAACTTAGGATAAGTTGCGGGGGGGATTCGGTAGATTCTGTGTGGTCTCGGACAGATGGGTCACAGAGACTGAAATTATGGGTGGTGACCCACGTCTAGCAGGACCTCCCCGTATCCATGGGAGACGGTGGTGATTGACTGGAGTGCAGGGTTGAAGGGGGGGGGGGGGGGGGGGGGGCTCTCTGGAGCTCTGAGCCCAGCTGGTCTCCTGACGAGTGTATGGGTGTGCGCTCTGCCTCATAGGAACTCTACGCAAACACATTCCCCATTCCTCTGTCCAACCAATCACATTCATCTCTCTCTCTCTCTCTCTCTCTGACCCTCTCTCTTTCAGTTTATCCCTCTCTCTCTCTCCCTTCCTCACAGTCTGACAGTCTCAGTCACACTCTCCCTCCCTCGCTCACACTGGCGCCCTATCCATCTCTCTCTCTCCCTCCCCCTCTCTCTCCATCTCTCTCTCCCTCCCCCCCTCTCTCTCCCTCCCCCCCTCTCTCTCCCTCCCCCTCCCCCTCCCCCTCCCCCCCTCTCTCTCCCTCCCCCTCCCCCTCCCCCTCCCCCCCTCTCTCTCCCTCCCCCTCTCTCTCCCCCTCTCCCTCTCTCCCCCCTTTTGCTCTTTCCCCCTCCTCCAGAGCTGTGTGCAGTGTGCCAACACCCACGACACGTTCCCCAAAACCTAATGCTGGAATAGTTTGCCACCTACAGGAAAATGTTAGGCATTGCAAGAGATGTCAGCATGTTAGCATAGTGTGATAGTAGGTCTTGCTTTGAATTATAGGGTGCTGGCTGACTTTTTTTTTTCTCAATAACAATTAACATGAAAATACTCTTTGTTTCTCTTTGTTGTAGTAGTAGGAGTGACAGCAGCAGTAACCGTGGCAGCTGTAGTACTAGTAGTACTAAAAAACAAAAAAACAAAAATTGACCCTGGTCCTTATCTTTGTTGTACAGGTAGCAATTGAAATTGTACTTCCCTCTAGGGTCTTTCAGCGCACTTAGCCCTGGCTATGGGTATGCACTTTGTTGTACGTCGCTCTGGATAAGAGCGTCTGCCAAATGCCAATAATGTAATGTAATGTAGTATTAGATGCAATAGCAGTAATAGCTGAAGTGTATAAGCAGCACAGCTGTAAGTAACGGGAGTAGTTCTTCTGTTCTGACTCTCTCCCTCCCAGGAGGAGAACGAGTCTGAGTATTGCAGTAATCGCTGTGCTCTGACTCTCTCTCTGACTCGCAGGTGGAGAAGGAGTCTCTGTAGTAATCGCTGTGCTGACTCTCTCTCTGACTCTCTCAGGTGGAGAACGAGTCTGAGTATTGTAGTAATCGCTGTGCTCTGACTCTCTCTCTGACTCGCAGGTGGAGAACGAGTCTCTGTAGTAATCGCTGTGCTGACTCTCTCTCTGACTCTCTCAGGTGGAGAACGAGTCTGAGTATTGTAGTAATCGCTGTGCTCTGACTCTCTCTCTGACTCGCTCAGGTGGAGAACGAGTCTCAGTATTGTAGTAATCGCTGTGCTCTGACTCTCTCTCTGACTCTCAGGTGGAGAACGAGTCTCAGGAGCTGGTGGACGGGTCTCTGATCGACCTGTGCGGGGCGACCCTGCTGTGGCGCACGGCGGAGGGGCTGTCGCGCACGCCCACGCTGAAGCACCTGGAGGCGCTGCGGCAGGAGATCAACGCGGCGCGGCCGCAGTGCCCCGTGGGCTTCAACACGCTGGCCTTCCCCAGCATGCGCCGCAAGGACGTGGTGGACGACAAGCAGCCCTGGGTCTACCTGCGCTGCGGCCACGTGCACGGCTACCACAGCTGGGGCGGGGGCCGGGCGCCGGGGGAGCGGGAGCGGGAGCGGGAGCGGGAGCGGGAGCGGGAGTGTCCCATGTGCCGGGCCCGCGGGCCCTACGTGCCCCTGTGGCTGGGCTGCGAGGCGGGCTTCTACCTGGACGCGGCGCCCCCCACGCACGCCTTCGCGCCCTGCGGGCACGTCTGCTCGGAGAAGACGGCGGCGTACTGGAGCCAGATCCCCCTGCCGCACGGCACCCACACCTTCCACGCCGCCTGCCCCTTCTGCGCCCAGCAGCTGAACGGGGAGAGGGGCTACGTCAGACTCATATTCCAGGGGCCCGTGGACTAGAGTTAGGCCTCTTACCCGTGGACTAGACGTGGGCCTGTCTCCCCTGGACCAGAGTGGGCCTCTCGCCCGTGGACTAGGCCCCGCAGAACACAAAATGTTCCCACAATGTTATTGGAATCTTTTATACGTTATAAGCTGACGCTTTTCATCCAAAGCAGCTCAGTTAGTTTGTCTAAGCAGGGGCCAACCCCACCTGGAGCAATGTGGGGTTAAGGGCCTTCCTCAACGGCCCGACAGCAGCACTGATCTTATTGTGGCTATGCTGGGGCTTGAACTCACCAACCTTCCGGGTCTCAGTCATGCACCGTAGCCACTTGGCTACAGGCTGCCCCGTCGTAATGTTATAATGTGTAATAACATTGGCACTACATTGCAGCAGCATTGTGGGAATGTTTTGAGTAGCTGGGGCCTCTATCCTGCCTCCTCAGCTGGGATGTGGCTAACCTCACAAGCCGGCTTCCTTTCTATAAAAACAAAAAACTTTTTTCGGTTTTCTTTTCTTCTCGTCTTTCATAAGTGACCCTTTTTGTGAGTGATGTTTTTTTAATTTTACAAAGAAACAAAGAGGACTATATTTTCACCCTGAAGGACAGACGGAAGAGTCCGTTCACCCAAACACAGAGACATTGCTGAAAATGGAAGTATTTTATTTACTAATGTAAACGATTTGAGATTTTAACAATCTATTAGTGATGCAATCTGGGTTTATACAGCATACAAAGCCGTTTGTTGTGTGTGCGTGTGTTTGTGTTTTTCCCCTTCGACAAACCTAACACAACCTGAACAGAGAAGATTTCGTATTTATGCTACATAAATAAAGATGCCACTCTGAAATGCAAACTACATTAGTTTATAGGAAGCATTTTACATTCAGTTTTCTTAATAGATACTATCATATATAATGTACTTAACTTGAACATTCATTTTTTATTTTATTACAGTAAACAAGGTAATCTGTATTTAAGAATCCGTGATTTAGGGGTGGGTGAATGATGGGATTTCTCTCTTACAGGTTTTACTTTGCCTCTTGTGTTCATGTGCATCTTTCTCAGCTCAAATTTAAGCTTTGTTTAAAAAATTTTTTTTTTTTTTTTTTAAAGATATTTCATTTTTGTCATATCGTGTGCTGATGTTTGTAATGAGATATGTATTTATAATGAACATCCCTCCATGGCATTATTGCACTTGGAGCAGTGGGCTCCAGGGTTCGTTTGGAAATTGGAAAGCCGCCATTTCGTCCATCTTCATAGGCCCTGAAATGTTCGCCCTTGCGCAAGAAAGCTGCCTCAGATAGGCCGTCGTCACGTCAGGAGACACCTGTGCGACTGTCAACGACCATTCGTTTAGTCTTAAATTTGAAACATACGCAAAAAAACTGATTTTTAATCAGTTAAATATTTAAATATTTATTAAAGAAAATAAAAAAACTCTGAATTCTTTTAATGTATTTACCTACTAAAGTGTGATCTTTGGTATTCCATTAATTATTTTCGAGCTCATTTGCCGAAATGCTACCCTCCTATTGCAGGTGACAGAATGCTCTAGAATGCTAAACCTCTTCTTCTGTTTTTTTGTTTTACCCCATCATTGGTCAAAGCACAGATCCCAGCCGTGTGATTGGCTGTATGCAGGCATGTGCATTGAATAGCTCAGTATCCTCAGTATAAGACAGACAGCTCCAGCACACCGTGCTAACCTCAGGGAGAGGCTACAGCCTGGTCACTTCAGCATACGTTCACCTCCCGACCGTTTTAGTGTCTTTATTGGGATCTGAGGAATCCACAACTCCCAACTTCATTAAAAAAAATTTTTTTTTTTGGTTTTGTCTGAACTCAGTATTAAACGTGTGTGAACTAAGCTATGAATCTGTTAAATGAACATCGTCTCCCTCGATGTGTAAGGAAGACACCCTCTATCTGTACTCGACTCGCATGGTCTGTCCACAAACGCGTCACCTCCAGTGCGTCTGCTGAAGGTTAATATTGTTCAGATTACCAGTTTTTGTACCGACTTTAAACAATAAAAAGTTTCAAAATGACAAGTTTCATGCATTTTTTCAAAGTTACATTTTAAACTCCCACTGAACTCGTCTCGCTGGAGACGTTTTTTTTTCAACTGCTTGCAAATTCCTATTCCTCTTCGTTATTCCCGCAGAAGTGATTCTCACTCTTGAGAGACGTGTGATTGCGTGACTGCGTCGCGACAGTAGTTCCTTCATTTGGCTGACGATTGACATCCACCTTGAATGACTCCCAAGCAAATTACTTCCCTCACACCTGGGCCAAGGGTTGCTGGTTTGATTCCGCCCTGGGTGTGTCGGAAATGTCCCAGAGCAAGACACCTATCCCCAAATGCTCCAGCTGGTTGGTGCTTTGCATGGCAGCCAATAGCCGTTGGTGTGTGAGTGTGTGTGTATGAATGGGTGAATGAGAAGCCTCAATTGTACAGCGCTTTGGATAAAGGCGCTATTTAAATGCAAACCATTTACCATTCACACAGCAGAATTACCATTTGTCCGAGAATGGTGGTAAATGGTAAATTCTCGACACCAGAAGTATTGATAATTATTTTTACATGGTCTGCAAAGTGGCATAACCTTAAGAAACTATTTCATTTTATTCATTACTTTTCTCCTTGAATTAAAGTAAAATGGAGATCCGGGGTAATGAACCAAAGCAATAATTTTAGTCTGTCATACATGTATTCAAAAAATGCCCTCAAAGTTCCCACCTACCCAACAAAGAGACACGATTATAAATTATCTACTAGAATTCAATTATGGGCGAGGCACCATTCTATCAGAAAAATAAAATCCTTAATGTACAATAGTGACACCACGTGGATAAAATATTCAAATGTATGGGAATGTTTCAATTAGACAAACGTATTCTTTGACTTTTGAGTTGATTAAAATTTACGATTTAGTCATTTAACAGATGCTTAAAGATACAAATGGCTTAAAGTGCATTTCACAGTATAAGCAAACACTAGAACTAGAGATGGGCACAGTTACAATCATACAGGTGTTGCCGTCAAGGTGTTCGCCTCAAGACCTGCGAGACTAAGAATGTCTGTGGTAGAAACGTTAAATTCATAAGAAAATCACCAAAAGAAAACGAAATCACAAAAATCTCATAACAAAATCAAACCGTAAATGAAAGATGAACTAATTAGTGGACGTCAACTAAAACAATATTAAAAACCTATGCAAATTTGGTACCATTTGGTACACCATATCGAAGCCATGAATAAAAGCTAGTTCCGCGTTGCTTTGCTCTCAACCCAATTACCCAACTCACTATACCTACCTGGCAGGTACAGGGAGGCCAACATCAAGCAACACATTCATACGTCGAATCGGCATTCCATTCAACCTTTTTCTCCGGGGAAAGCAAGGCTTCCGCGCAGTGCATTATGGTCATACCGGCCGTTCTCTCGTCGCTGGTTGTTGTCTAGCGATTGTGATGGTGGATAAGAGAGTGTACGGTGCTCGGAGCTGCTGTGTTTCGACCGCCCAACAGTTATTCGTAACGTCGCTGCAGCGTTAAACTACCGATGAGGTGAATAAGCCACCTTTACTACTCGTAGATTAGCTGGTGAATATTTCAGACGGGCGGGTTGAAATTGTTCTGCAGCTGTCAAATGGCTTAGGTTAGCAAGCTAACGTTAGCGATATATTCCCAAGCAAGACAGGCTTTACTACGTGTAACGTTATGACTATCCAACTGGAAAAGGCTAGGCCGCAGTGAAACTAGCGTCAGCTAGGCTATCTGTCGACGAGCTTCTGTACTGCTTTTCTGTGTGCACGGTTTGAATGAGGTTGGCCTTCTGCAGGACAATGAGTAATGGCTGGAATGTGGAAGCTGTCTATTTTGCAATGAAAAGCTGTCTCCATA
>NC_083761.1:2495702-2498202 GCF_963514075.1 Conger conger | reverse complement strand
TTTGAAATTGATGCCTTGATGAGTTAAGAGACGCTCCTCTGCATGCTGCGTTCTCCTCCGACTTCTCTTGTTAACGAGGTGTTTTCACCTACAAAACTGCCGCTCACTGTAGTCCCTTTGTTGTTCGTGCCGTTATCTGCATACTCAAGAGAAAATGCCAGGAAATCCGCAGTTTCTGAGATATTAAAACCACCCCGTCTGGCACCGACAATCCAAGGTCAAAGTGACTGGGGTCATGTTTCTTCCCCATTCTGACATTCGGTCTGAAAAACAGCTGAACCTCTTGACCATGTCTGCGTGCCTTTATGCATTGAGTTGCTGCCACGTGATTACATGAACAGTTGCTTTAACAGGCTGATGTACCGGTCTGCCTAATAAAGTGGTTACTCTACTTTTACTATTAGTTTCACTAATAATGGTAATTTCCTGGGGTACCCAATGTTTAAATATTTTTATGGCCGTGTTTTGGAGAAAAGGTCACATTCAGAGGAGATCTGTTATGATGTCATATCTAAAAGCCACACACAATTTTTATAATTAGGCTACTTCCTGTCAGATAAGCCGCAAATCTTATGTTTTTAGCAGCACGGAACTTTCTAAAAGTTCCGTCCTGCTCTGCATGTGAAGCGTACCAGTTCCGTGACAACTTCAGGTATTTAAAATAATGCGCTGAGCCGATGCAGAATGTATGATGAACAGATTCGGGGCTTGTTGGGTGGAAGACTTGTGGACTGTTTTGTCTCGTGACAGGAAGCGTAGATGACTACACCGGCCTCGGTTTCAGAAGCGCTGTGTTACGCGGTGATGTTTTGAACCGCGGTCGCTGTGGAACGGGTCTCGGTTTCAGAAGCACTGTGTTACGCGGTGATGTTTTGGAACCGCGGTCCTGCAGAACGTGACAATCACGGGCCTGAGAGACGCGGAGACGCCGTTTCTCGTTTCCGCTGAGTCAAGAATTTGGCCTCCGCCTCTCGGGGCCGGATCAGAACTGCGTTTCTTCGTCTGTGTGCGCCCGCCCTGCGGTGGTCCTCAGTGGTCTGATCCCCGCCCTGTGTGTGTGTCCGAGTGCTCCCTGCATGGCAGCCTTTCGCCGTCGGTGAGGGCGGCCTGTAGCGTAGTGGTTCAGGTAAAGGACTGGGACCCGCAAGGTCGGTGGTTCTAATCCCCGGTCCAGTCACAATAAGATCCGCACAGCCGTTGGACCCTTGAGCAAGGCCCTTAACCCTGCATTGCTCCAGGGGAGGATTGTCTCCTGCTTAGTCTAATCAACTGTACGTCGCTCTGGATAAGAGTGTCTGCCAAATGCCATTAATGTAATGTGTGTGAGTGCGTGTGAGAATGGGTGAATGAGAAGCATCAAATGTAAAGTTGTTTTGGATAACAGCTTGATTGGACGGCTCTCCATGCCCCTCTCCCCTCCTGTCTCCATGGTGACCCTGTCCCTCTCTCCCCTCTCCCCTCCTGTCTCCATGGTGACCCTGCCCCTCTTTCTCCTGTCTCCATGGTGACCCTGCCCCTCTCTCCCCTCCTGCGTCCATGGTCCCCACACCTCTCTATCCCCTCCTGTCTCCATGGTGATCCCGCCCCTCTGCCCTCTCCTGTCTCCATGGTGACCCTGCACCTCTCTCCCCCTCCCAGACTGGTTTCCCAGCAGCGCTGATGCCATGGCAACCAGCCACAGCTCCACATCAGTGCCTCACCCCGGCGGGGGAGGGGCCGGGGGCGGGGCAGGGGGCGGTGGCCACGCGCTCTTCAGGAAGGACCGGGAGCGAGACTCCGCCTCCAGACACTATAAACCCGCCCGCTTGCTGCCCGACGTCTGTCCCACAGAGCCCACAGGTGAGCGGGGGGCGGTGAGATCTCACACTACATGCTCTACATCTATACTATCATTTGGTATACATTAGGCCACGTTATTGACATCTTTAATAATAAAGTAGTATACGATTTTGGTCGCAGCCTGTGTCCAGCTTTAACACAGTTGTCTCCAACTCTGCTTGTTGGGTGTTGGGTCACAAATGTGTGATTAGAATTTTAGCTGAGCATTCTAATGCTGATGTCACAGTCACTACTGGTGACTGAAAGCATGGGAGTTCCAGAACACTGACTTGGAATTTTCAGAAAATAAAACATTCCAAAGAACCCCTGCATTCTACGCAGGGTGTAACGTATGCCCGGTTCAAAGAGAAACTGGTGATCTGAAAGGAAAAGTGAGTCCAAGTTATCCGCTTTCTTCGCTGAGCCTTCAGCATGGCCTCTGCTGTGAACTTTGACGCCCTGAAATCTTGTTGCGACTACACCGCTAATTTCAGGCTTATCTCTTATTTCGGCAACAAGCAGTGTATGCTATTTTTTCTGATGGATTTTCAGAGACTTGCGCTCTTGTCTGTCCCTGGTTAATGGTAGAATATCAATATTCAGTACGCTTTGGCCTTGCTGTTTTTGTTTTACCATATCAGCCTCAGATAAGTGACACTGATTGACACCTGTATTGATCTTT
>NC_083761.1:2455702-2473202 GCF_963514075.1 Conger conger | reverse complement strand
GTGCGTACGTGCGTACGTGCGTGCGTGTTTCTGTGCGTGTGTGTACGTGTGTGTGTGTGTCTGTGTATGTGTGTTAGTGTGTGTGTGTACGTGCGTGTGTGTATGTGTGTTAGTGTGTGTGTGTACGTGTGTGTACATGTGTGTGTGTAAAGGCCCCTTGGTGCTGCTCTGGAGGACACACCTGTAGAAAGGAGATCCTGGGATCTGTCGGCATGCCTGCGAGTTTTAAATGTATCCCAAAAAATGACTTTCTCAATAAAACTCCTGAATAAAAACCTGAAACCAAGTGACGTAATGCCATGTCTCCTGCTCCTTTCCTTGCAGTCCTCACCTGCTTCCTGTCATTTCAGCTCCCGCAGAAACGGGGGTGAAAAAATATCACTGCCGAAACTTAAACATTAAACAACTTCTGGTTGCATTAACCCCTTTGTAGAGTTTTTTTTCTTTCTTTTTTTTCTTCTTAAAGTTCTAAGTCAGTATTCTAGAACTCCAGTGCTTTCAGTGGCCAGTAGTGACTGTGACATCAGCATCAGAACGTTCAGTTGAGAACACTAATCACTGATTCGTGAGGTCACTCCATAAAGGGTTAGCTTCCCGTCACTCAGACTTGGACGGTGACGCCTCGTCATAGGAGATGGACAAAATGGCCACCTGGTCTGGGAAGAATGAGGGGGGGATGTCTCCACCAATATTTTGTTAAAATGCTCAGATTTAGTTAACAATTCGGCAGCGTTTCATATGTAAATGTGAACTCTAGAGAAATCTCTGAAGTGAAGCTGCATGGTGAAAGCTGGCTTTTGTGTAAAGAGTTGGGAGTTGGACTGGATCAGAGCCACCGAATCTCAGCGCTACAGCCGGGGTATTTACCCACCACCTGGGGGGACGTTACTGCTAATGCCCGCCCTCCCGCTCCGCACGGTCTGAGCCACGTTAACGACCCCATGTTCTGGACAACCACATTTCCCCCTCGCTGTGTGGATTATAATGGACTTGTAGGTGCTATGAAAACAGTGTGAAAGTATCAAAACACACAGACCCTAAATAAATGCACACAATCCTGTGCATTTAAACGAGCTGATTGGGCTTCCGTGAAGTTATGATGTCACAACTACACACTCATAAGTCCGCCTTCAGCATGACCCACCTCGGTACAGACGGCCTTCAGTTTATTGGAGCTAGCCAGCCAATCAGAACAGAAGTTCATTGATATCAATGAGCCTTAAAGACACAGTCACTAAAACAGCCTGTTCTTGGAAAAGCTCATGAGAGGCGCTGGAGAATGGACACGTCAAACTGGATAGAGATCGTTTATGATACTTAAAAACCACACAAACACATTCTGGATATCGGGACCTAAAATAAAACACTGGAAAGGTGCATCAGACCTGTGAAATCCAGGTGAACCCGGGATATGAGGTGACCCAGCTGAGAACGGAATCCCATGAGCCCTTTCACTTGTGTCACGTCCCCATGGCAACCCGACAACAAAAGACAAACAAACAGGACGGCGCCACTCGATCAATATTGCACTTTATTGGAGGTCCGGAGACTAAGCACACACACACACAGGCTCAGAGTGTTCAGACCGCCAGTATTGCTTCTCTGACCGGACGATCGTTCGCCGTTTCATTCCATTAAAGCTGTGAGTATTCAACAACTACACACTCAGCCAGTGAATTGTGGGAAATGTAGTTTTTTTTTGTTGTTGCTGTTTTCTTGTGTGTGGATGGTGACTGGCCACGAGGGTAATGTGGACGGGACAGACATCTAAAGGTCGGACTGGACTGCTCTCCCTCTCTCCCTCTCCCCCTCTCCCTCTCCCACTCCCCCCGGTTGTGTAACAGTCCAAGGTGCATAATCACTTGAGCTATTTCTCCCCCGAGTCGCGTGACCAAATCGCGCTGGTTTTTTTGGGGTTTTTTGGGGTTTTTTTGGGGGGGGGTTTTCTTTTTAACCCTGGAGGCCTCAGTGGTCCAGGATGCGCAGGTTTCCCGAAACGATCTTGTTCTCCAGCAGCGCTCCGGCCGGAATGTCGATCCGGTCTCCGTGATTGGCGATG
Organism: Conger conger; assembly: GCF_963514075.1. Taxonomy (NCBI): domain Eukaryota; kingdom Metazoa; phylum Chordata; class Actinopteri; order Anguilliformes; family Congridae; genus Conger; species Conger conger. The sequence continues at coordinate 2,471,143 of NC_083761.1, read as the reverse complement.
ATGATCACCGTCCCCTGGAGCGGACGAACACAGAGAGGAAAACCGTTTGCCCTCACAATGCCAGTTAAATCTGTCAAAGCTGCGTATGGTGTCCATCATATCCCATACTGAAAATCTGCTATAGCAATTCACTGCATTTATCAATTTATTTAGGTCTTTACAAACAATGGTCACAAAATAAACCTAAATGCCCATAGAAAACAACAGATATAGAGGGGGGGGGCGTGGGGGCGGTACCTTCACGGACACCTGCTTGCCGAAGGTGACGTCCCCGGACACGGTCAGGTGGTCCAGCTCCAGCATGTCCGGGATGCTCTCGAACCTCGTCAGGAAGTCGTGCACCTGCGGACCGTCGCCACGGCAACGTTACAGGGCGCGGCGAAGGGCACCTTTCCCTCCAGCGCAGTCCGTCACAACACAAACTCCGTTTCCCAGAGTACTCCCCATCCACCGCTGCCGACACCGCTCAGGAAATACACATTAACCCCCCGAGACCCAGGAGGACGTACTCCACATGTTTATTTTAATTGAATGTCCTTTATGTTAAGAGAAATGCAGTACAGGGCTCAGGGAAGCCACAGTTTAATGTCCTTGTTTCAGGGCACAGGGTCTCAGGGGGTTAGGTGACGTGAGGGTGCATATGCTCTCCTTTGCCTGGGGGGAGCGATAGAGTGGCGATTGATTAGCCTGGTCTGGCTGTCTGGCTCTCTGGCCAGGGGAAAGCAAACGCTGCCAGCAAAGCTCTCCACACGCTCCAGGATTACTCATCAAAGGACGAATCGGTTTCCCTCTCGGAGCTTTGCCCTCCGACGTGTAAGATGCCAGATCTAATGCTTCTCTCATCGCACGGAGCACAAACGCCGAGTGACTCTGTGAGAGACAGACCCAGATCCTATAGAAGCAGCAGACTGTAAACTCTGTACCCTTAACGCCGGAAGCTCCGTCTCCTACAGCCGAGCCAAAGCAGTCCAATCCGATGCATCTTCTGTAAATGAATGAGAACCGAGTGCAACACCGCGCTAATGGATATTCTGCCCTCTAATAGCGCCAGGAAGTCCCTCTTGCCAAATGGGGCAGGGTGGGGATGGGTGGGGATGGGTGGTTGAGCCAAAATAAATTTAGTAGCAAAGAATGTGTTGGACGTGTGCAAGTTGTGTCAAGACGTTCGCAGTGAAGTATATTTGCAGCAAACTGATTCTGTTGAATGATTTTAAATGAACTTTCCATTTAGTTCGCCTCCAACACGTTTTTAATAGAAATGGATGTGACTTAGGTCTAACAATGCCAGCATGCTGATTACCTGCTTACCTGTCATGTTTTTTTAAAAGGTGACAACTAATTTTTCCCCATTAGCTGCCATTTTTGTTCGCCACAAACGACCTTTTCAGCCGGTTCTCAAACGTTCGGTAATCTTCATGGCAAACAGAAGTTTGAATACGCTGCCGAACTTTAGCGAACGTTAGCGCACGTTAGCCTTGTCGAGCACACGCCAGCAGGTCTGTGAGCGCCGTACCTTGGTGAAGGAGCTGCCCAGCTTGACGTGCGGCGTGGTGGGGAACTCCCTCCTCTTGCTCATGGTGAGGGAGCCGGCCTCCAGGCTGTAGAGGTTGGACATGACCAGCAGCAGGTCGGAGGAGGTCTTCACGGGCAGGAAGCGGCTCCGCGGGACGTTGATGCCCATGGCGTGGTCGAAGCTCTTTATCGCCGCGCCGACCGCCGTCTCCAGCTGCAGCACGTTCAGGCCGCCGTCCAGCGTCTGCGGCGGGGGGGACGCGCTGTTACCATAGATACTCGCCGCTGTTACCGTGGATACTCACAGCCACTACCATAGATACTCTCAGCTCTTAACATACATACTCTCAGCTGTTACCATAGATGGTCTCAGCTCTTAACATAGATACTCTCAGCTGTTACCGTGGATACTCACAGCCACTACCATAGATAATCTCAGCTCTTAACATAGATTCTCTCAGCTGTTACCATAGATACTCAGGAATGAGCAGGGATGTTACCATAGATACTCTCAGGAATGAGCGGGGATGTTACCATAGATACTCTCAGGAATGAGAGGGGCTGTTACCATAGATACTCTCAGGAATGAGAGGGGCTGTTACCATAGATACTCTCAGGAATGAGAGAGGCTGTTACCATAGATACTCTCAGGAATGAGAGAGGCTGTTACCATAGATACTCTCAGGAATGAGAGGGGCTGTTACCATAGATACTCTCAGGAATGAGAGGGGCTGTTACCATAGATACTCTCAGGAATGAGAGAGGCTGTTACCATAGATACTCTCAGGAATGAGAAGGGCTGTTACCATAGATACTACCACGAACAGCGCACAGTTACCATAGATACTTTCAGGAATGAGAGGGCCTGTAACCATAGATACTCTCAGGAATGAGAGGACAGCTATAAGGATTGGCAGGTATACGGGACGTATGCGGCCCTCACGCTGACCTGCAGGCTCCAGCGTGTCTCTAACCCAGCTCAGCTCATCTCAGACGCTGTCTGGGAAAATGAGGAATGCTCTGGATCCGCACGCCGTGTTTATGATTCCAGGGAAAATGAATGGGAAGAATAAACAGTCCCGGGAGGACAGCGCAAACAGGACGAGCGCACAGTCAGCACACAGAGGGAGGAGTTAGCGCGCTCCGTAGCTCTAAATAAATAGACCCCCCCTCTGAATAAACAACACTCCCCCCTTCTCCCTCCCACCTCTATGTCAGATTCTGTCCTTGGAGCGAATTCAGAGAGGAATCTCATTTTGCTGTGATGCGTTTCGGTTTCAGTCACCTGAAACGCACAGTATTATAACCCCCCCCCCCACACACACACACTGAGGGCCCTCCCTAAAACAGGCAGAGCTGGGGGTGCAGCCTTATCTCTGAAACCCAGGAGTAAAACCGGCTCGCTGACGTCCACGTGTCCCCCCCCCCCCACCGCCCCCAGCTCCCAAACCCTGCGGATCGCCCAAGGGACACAACGCAGGTACACACACGGTTCAGCTCTCTGGCCCTCTGGCCCTTTGGCCCTCAGCCACTGGGCTCTGGGTTCACTGGAGTCCTCAGCAGGTAATGTGTGGTGGTCCTCCCTCCCCACTGTACTCTGGACAGTTCAGAGTTTGGAGCGACTCACTGTGAAATACAGCTTTAGTGGTCGTGGTTACAGCGACTGGGGCAATGTTGACCACGGCTACGGTGACCGTGGGTACAGTAGTTATGGCTACAGTAATTATGGTTACAGTAATTGTTACAGCGATTGGGGCAAATTTGACCACGGCTATAGTTACTGTGGTTACAGTAGTTATGGCTACAGTAATTATGGTTACAGCGATTGGGATGTTGTTCACCATGGCTATAGTGACTGTGGTTACAGTAGTCACGGTTACAGTGATTATGCTTACAGCGATTGGAGAAATGTTGACCATGGCTATGGTGACCGTGGTTACAGTAGTCAGCGATTGTGGTAATGTTGACCATGGCTAGAGTAACCATGGGTACAGTAGTCACGGTTACAGCGATCCCCCCTCACCTTGGGGTTGACGATGATCTCCATGTCGATGCCGCTGCCCTCTTGCAGGCGCTTGATGGCGGGCAGGGAGATCCACAGGTTGTTGGTGTTGAAGATCTTGAACTTGGTGACGGACTTGAACTCGTCCACGTGGGCCTTGGGCACCTGGGCGATCTCCAGGAGCCTCAGCTTCCCATCGTACTCCGTCAGAGTCCCGCCCTGCACGCACACACACACACACAGTTTACACACTACGATTACACACAGGGCTCACACACACACACACACACACAGTTTACACACTACGATTACACACAGGGCTCACACACACACACACACACACGGTTTACACACTACGGTTACACACAAGGATCACACACACACACACACACACACACACACACGGTTTACACACTACGATTACACCCAAGGATCACAAACACACACACACACACACACACAGATTACACACACACACACATACGCTGTCAGTTCCATGTTTGCGGGTTAAACTGAAAGGTGATCAAGCTTCTCAGTGGCTGCCCTGAAGCAGTGGAACTCTCTGTCTCTTCATGTACTACTCAAACATTTTAACCGGACCTAAAGACCCACCTTTTTTCTCTGGCCTTTTGAGACTAAGCTTTCTTCTCCTCGTCTTTTGTCGTCTCTGTTTTTGGTATGATGTCATTTTTAACTTTTACTTCTTCTCTGTAGAGCACTTTGGTCAACTTCTGATTGTGTTTAAACATGCTTTATGAATAAATAAATTTCACTTGACCGGACTGTTCCGGCACGTTCCATCCGCTCCACAAAGGCCCCGCATGAAATATTCATGAATCCCAGAGCATCCGATTGCTGCTCCGATTCGACCCCGAACGCAATCATTCAGCCCGTAGCGGACAGCGTGTACACTCTGCACACAGCGAGGAGGCCATGACTCAGCGTTTCTGTCCTAATTCAAGGCCACAGACACACTGGTAAAGGCCGGTCCACACTAGGAACGATAACTATAAGGATAACTATTAATATGTCGTTTTAATTGATGGTCTCAAGACTCAAGAGGATGGCGCACACCGCAATTATAATGACGACGACAGTGATGAACGATATCATCATGATCACTTTCAGAGAGATTGTTTTTCCAGCTGCATGAGTGATAAAACACTGACCATCAATCAAAATGAGTCTGAGTTTACAAGGTGTCACTCTCAAAATGGCAGATCACCCAGACAAGAGACTACTCACAGAACGGTATCGTTCATCAGTGTGGAAGTTAACATCATTATCGCTGTTGTTATAGCTCTTGCAGACAAGAGATTTAGAGCGCGGGAAAAGGTCCCGCTTCTAAGATGTCACATGGCCCAGTGAAATCATGTGATTTGTTTCCCGGACTGCATAAGTAGTGTGCGAGTCCTCTTCACAGTCATGAAGTCTACAACCACGTCACAAGCATCATATCTGAATCCTGGCGCCGCCTACTCCTTCTGCATCAGGGACGGGACAGGGGGACGGACAGCGGGGGGATACTCTATGGGGGGGAAAAAGGGTTCTGAAAGGGTTCTTTGGCTCGATTCCCTAAGGGGGAACCCTTTTTAGTTCTGTATGGAACCCTCTGGCCATAGCTCTCAAGCCTGAACGCTCCCAGAGAAAGAACCCTTTACCCAGACAGGGTTCTGCTGTGGAATCACAGGGTTCTGCTGTGGAATCGCAGGGTTCCCAGCGGAATCGCAGGGTTCCCAGCAGAATCACAGGGTTCCCAGCAGAATCGCATGGTTCCCAGCAGAATCGCAGGGTTCCCAGCAGAATCGCAGGGTTCCCAGCAGAATCGCAGGGTTCCCAGCAGAATCGCAGGGTTCCCAGCAGAATCGCAGGGTTCCCAGCAGAATCGCAGGGTTCCCAGCGGAACCCTGTTTTTCAGGGCGCGTGGCGGCGCGGGCGCACCTTGACGTCGGCCCGGGTCTTGTCGGTGACCTCCATGATGAACTCGCAGCGCTTGCCGTTGGGCTGGCTCATGAGGTGGTTGAGGATGTGCAGGTCCACGGTGGCGCCCAGGTTGTCGATGTTGGAGACGAAGATGTACTCCTTGCCCTCGGCGATCAGCTGTTCCAGCAGGCCCGAGTTGTGGAAGCTGGCGTAGATGTCTCCGTGGCCCGGCGGGTACCACGTCTCCCCGTTCTCCCCCGACGAGGTCAGGTCCTTCGCCACGGGCAGGAGGGACTCCTTATTGATCCTCGGGTACCTGGGAGAGAGAAGGGGGGAGAGAGAGGGGGAGAGCGTGAGAAAGACAGGAAGAGAGGAAGAGTGAGACCAAAAGAAAGCAGCAGAGTGGGATAGAGGGAGACAGTTGGAAGCCGAACAGGCCAAGTACCCACTGTTTGGGGTCAGTACCAATGGACGTGATCAGTACCAGTATGGGCTAGATGCGACCGGTCAGTAACTGGTCAGTACCTACTCTCTTTGTAGTCAGTATGGTCCTTACGCAGTCAATACCTGCTCTGGTTGAGACGTGGTCAGTACATGGTCAGTACCTGCTCTGGTTGAAGATGTGGTGTAGATGTGGTCAGTACATGGTCAGTACCCGTTCTGGTTGAAGGTGTGGTGTGGAAGTGGTCAGTACATGGTCAGTACATGCTCTGGTTGGATGTGTAGTGTGGACGTGGTCAGTACCTGCTCTGGTTGAAGGTGTGGTGTGGACGTGGTGAAGACATGGTCAGTACATGGTCAGTACTTGCTCTGGTTGAATGTGTAGTGTAGACATGGTCAGTACGTGGTCAGTACCTGCTCTGGTTGAAGGTGTGGTATAGAAATGGTCAGTAGTGTGGATGTGGTCAGTACATGGTCAGTAGTGTAGACATGGTCAGTACCTGCTCTGGTTAAAGGTGTGGTGTAGATGTGGTCAGTAGTGTGGATATGGTCAGTACATGGTCAGTACCTGCTCTGGTTGAAGGTATGGATCTTCACGCGGTGGTGGGCGTACTTCTGCAGGATCTTCTTGGTGTCCTCGTCCGTGTTGAAGGAGTTCATGAGGACCAGCGGCACGTCGGCGTTGTAGGTCTTATTCAAGTGCTGCGGGAGCAAGCAGGAGCTTAGAGAGAGGGCCTCGGCAACCAGGCCTCTTTCTTTCTTTCTTGTTTCTGCAGCTGATAGCAGTACTAGGATGTGTCCGTCGGGCACAGGCTAACGCTAACACCGGCTTTTCATCAGCAGCTAAAGCTAACACCGGCTTCCATCATCAGCTAATGCTAACACCGGTTTTCATCATCTGCTAACACTAACACAGGCTGCCATCAGCAGCTAACGCTAACACCGGCTTTCAGCAGCTAATGCCGGCTTCCATCTTCAGCTAACGCTAACAATGGCTCTTATCAGCAGCTAACGCTAACACTTATGGATGCTTATGTAGTGCTTTTGAATGTACCATTCAAAGTGCTTATGAAGGAGCTACGTAGCCCTGATGTGGGAACCTTCAAATAATGTGTTACACAGGAAGTGAACAAACCCACAGAACAGATCTGTGAGATGTGTTCTTCCGGAATGCTCCGTCAAAGAGGAAGAGGTGCTCTCTGTAATGTGACTCCCCGCTTCATTCGCTTTCCACCACAGATAATACTTGGCCCTGCATTCAAATGAGAAATCGATCCACCTTTATCCCGCCATTCAAGAACTGCCGGCCAGCAGGGCAGTGCAGCTGTGACCTGTGTCAGAAGTGGTTTGTGAAATTTATACGTTTTGTTTTTGTAATACCCATCGCAACATCCCCGGGGCTATACAAAAGGCACCGTCCTTGGGTTCTCTTTTTGTCATTTCCTCCTCCTTCACGGTTCATCGCTCAGCGCACAGGAAGCCAGCGATATACGAGTAGGAATAGCTCAAGCCGCCCTGCCCAACCAACTCGTGATGTCATAACCTAGCCTGTTTCACGACGGACACATCCTAGTACTGCTATCAGCTGCAGAAAAAAGAAAGAAAGAAAGCAAACTTAAGTTTATTTTTCTAGCAAACAGGGGGCCATTTCGGAGTTGAATGCAGGGCCGTATCTAACAGGTAAAAAGCCAAGGAACCACACCTATATTAGGAGTGTTTCAGGTCTCCACCGTGGGAATTTACAGCCCCTGATAAACTTCAAATGCCTAAACTAACACACCGGCTTTCAGCAGAGTGAAGTGTTCCAGTCTACAGTTGCCGCTAAATGCTTCCGGGGAAAAGCAAAAAAAAAAAAAAAAAATGTCACTGATATCTATTGGGTGCTGATAAGACAGCCAATCAGTAGCAAGGCCTTGCAGCTTAGTGGCTGTCTTTATCAGACAAAAAAAACCCAACACCCAATAGATATTACAGATGTTTTTTTTCCACTGAATTATTTCACACAGCCTCCACGTTTGGTTGGTTACGATCACATTATGTATTATTAAAGATGGAAGATCGCCTATATGCTCCATGGTAGCCGTCATCCTCATTCTGCTTAAAAAACTGATCAGATGCGTCATGCAGCCCTAGTCGTGTGTGTAGAGAACACACAAGTCCCAGAGCACTGAGATAACCCCCGCATAGAGGAGTAACCATAGCAGCTCTATAGAACCCGGGTCCCAAACTACCCTTTCAGTGGGACAGTCATAAAATACTAAATAATAATAAGTCATAAAAACCTGCTGTGGAGACTTCTGCCTGTCGACATTGTGAAAGATGAGTGAAACCATGTTTCTGGACACCAGCCAATAAAACATGAGTAAAATCGAGGCTGATGTACTGTGGTTTTGTGGTTTTATATCTAATGGGACCGGAGTTTGGTTTCTCTGTCGCCATGGAGACCTGAGGCAGTGTCACTCTCTCTCGCTCTCAGAATACTTGGAAATATAATGACATTTTATTTAAAGTATGCAGAGTATACAATTTTGTTCACATGGGATTGTACTGTAATGACTTCTGAATGGTCACAAACTTTAACATCGCATTCCTAGCTTCCACCAGACTGTCGGTCTGTTGTGGCTGTGGGCGTACCTCTATCTGCTGCACGGTGAGGTCCAGGAAGGTGTTGTGGCTGTGGACGTACCTCTATCTGCTGCACGGTGAGGTCCAGGAAGGTGTTGTGGCTGTGGACGTACCTCTATCTGCTGCACGGTGAGGTCCAGGAAGGTGTTGTGGCTGTGGACGTACCTCTATCTGCTGCACGGTGAGGTCCAGGAAGGTGTTGTGGCTGTGGATGGTCAGGTCCAGGAAGGTGTTGTGGCTGTGGACATACCTCTATCTGCTGCACGGTAAGGTCCAGGAAGGTGTTGTGGCTGTGGATGGTCAGGTCCAGGAAGGTGTTGTGGCTGTGGACGTACCTCTATCTGCTGCACGGTGAGGTCCAGGAAGGTGTTGTGGCTGTGGGTGTACCTCTATCTGCTGCACAGTGAGGTCCAGGAAGGTGTTGTGGCTGTGGACATACCTCTATCTGCTGCACGGTGAGGTCCAGGAAGGTGTTGTGGCTGTGGATGGTCAGGTCCAGGAAGGTGTTGTGGCTGTGGACGTACCTCTATCTGCTGCACGGTGAGGTCCAGGAAGGTGTTGTGGCTGTGGATGGTCAGGTCCAGGAAGGTGTTGTGGCTGTGGACGTACCTCTATCTGCTGCACGGTCAGGTCCAGGAAGGTGTTGTGGCTGTGGACGTACCTCTATCTGCTGCACGGTGAGGTCCAGGAAGGTGTTGTGGCTGTGGATGGTCAGGTCCAGGAAGGTGTTGTGGCTGTGGACGTACCTCTATCTGCTGCACGGTGAGGTCCAGGAAGGTGTTGTGGCTGTGGATGGTCAGGTCCAGGAAGGTGTTGTGGCTGTGGACGTACCTCTATCTGCTGCACGGTGAGGTCCAGGAAGGTGTTGTGGCTGTGGATGGTCAGGTCCAGGAAGGTGTTGTGGCTGTGGACGTACCTCTATCTGCTGCACGGTGAGGTCCTGGAAGGTGTTGTGGCTGTGGACGTACCTCTATCTGCTGCACGGTGAGGTCCAGGAAGGTGTTGTGGCTGTGGATGGTCAGGTCCAGGAAGGTGTTGTGGCTGTGGACGTACCTCTATCTGCTGCACGGTGAGGTCCAGGAAGGTGCTGTGGCTGTGGATGGTCAGGTCCAGGAAGGTGTTGTGGCTGTGGACGTACCTCTATCTGCTGCACGGTGAGGTCCAGGAAGGTGTTGTGGCTGTGGATGGTCAGGTCCAGGAAGGTGTTGTGGCTGTGGATGGTGAGGTCCAGGAAGGTGTTGTGGCTGTGGACGTACCTCTATCTGCTGCACGGTGAGGTCCAGGAAGGTGTTGTGGCTGTGGACGTACCTCTATCTGCTGCACGGTCAGGTCCAGGAAGGTGTTGTGGCTGTGGATGGTCAGGTCCAGGAAGGTGTTGTGGCTGTGGACATACCTCTATCTGCTGCACGGTGAGGTCCAGGAAGGTGTTGTGGCTGTGGATGGTCAGGTCCAGGAAGGTGTTGTGGCTGTGGACGTACCTCTATCTGCTGCACGGTCAGGTCCAGGAAGGTGTTCTCGTTGCGGACGCTGATCAGGCTCTTGGGGCCCTTGCAGCCCATGCTGGTCCCCAGGCCCCCGTTCAGCTTCACCACCACCAGCCGGTTCAGGCTCTCCGTCACGCTGCCCGGGAGGCCCCGCGCCTTGATCTTCTCATAGGGCTGGATCTGGGGGTCAGGGGTCAGGGGTCAGGGGTCAGGGGTCAGAGCAGCTACACACAACACCGTCCGCACCGGGACTTTTACTCCCTGAACCTCGATTTTCCATCTCTAGTGGGGTGTAACAGGCAACAGTTCAGCCCTGGAGACGCACTCTTGCCTCAAGCTAAATTCTCTTATTTTCTGACCAGGCTGTAGAGTGGAGATGCACAACCAAGGGCTTGATCCGTTTCAGGTTTTTCTTTTGTGCCAACTTCCGCTCTTAATTATTTAATGAGCTTGAGCTCACATCGTCATCTGACATTGGTCTTAAGCACCAGCTACACCCACAGACTGCAAGTGTACCCGAAAGATTTTACTGAGCTCAAGTACAGGATTGAACCAGCATAGTTCATAGAGCTGTCAGAACTGTGACTAAAACTCAGGTAATCGGTTGGAACAAAAGCCAGCACAAGAGCGGCCCTCCACGACCGCAGTTGTGCCCGCCCCCCTGGTTTAGGGGGCACAAAGCCTGGAGTGACAGATTGGGCTTCAGGGAGGAACATGCTGATTGGATGACGCAGTTGGTGTAGCAGGGGGCTGGGTTTGAGCCGGGCCCTGTCGCAGACGGGACTGGGTGTAGAGTACCCCCCCCCCCCCCAGGCTGAAGGAGACGGAGAGGTGAGCTGAGAATAGAATAGAGGCGCAGCGCCCCGCAGAACTCCCGTTACCCGACACCGGAACGTTCTGCAGGGAACAGGAGAGCGCAAAAAAGCGCCGCCCGAACAAACCGCGTCTAACCCAACGGTGATGTCACCGGATTCACCACTAGTTCCTCCGGCCCTCGACCCAGGTAATTAATATGAGACTCCTCTCCTCTCCCTCTCCCTCTCCCTCTCCCTCTCCCTCTCCCTCTCCCTCTCCCTCTCTCTCTCTCTCTCTCTCTCTCTCTCCCTCTCCCTCTCCCTCTCCCTCTCCCCTTCTAATCTCTCTCCCCCCCGTCTCTCTCTCTCTCCCCCTCTCCTCTCCCTGTCCTTCTCCCTCTCCTTTCTCTCTCCCTCTCCCTCTCCTTTCCTCTTCTCTGTCCCTCTCCCCCTCTCTCTCTCTCTCCCTCTCCCTCTCCTCTCCCCCTTTCTCTCTCCCTCTCCCCTTCTCCTCTCTCTCCCCCTCTGTCTCTCTCCCTGTCCTTCTCCCTCTCCTCTCCCTCTCCTCTCCCTCTCCCTCTCTCCCTCTCCTTTCCTCTTCTCTGTCCCTCTCCCCCTCTCTCTCTCTCTCTCCCAAACCTCCCGTAGGAGCCACCTCCACACACCCCCTCACGCGCCCACAGGCCAAACACACCGCACGGCGTAGAGCAGCACGGAACAACACAGCCCAGTGGCGTTTCAGCAGGCCTGAAAGGCCACACTTATATCCTGTGGAGGGGTTTTAGGCTTAATGTGGACATTTTGGCCCCGTTCCGCGAGGCGAGAGATAACTGCAGCTGAGCCGCGGGACGTGTGCCGCTGAGTTCACCGAGGACATTGTGCTGCTGCTGTCAGAGACAGGAGGGTTTGCTCCAGAGATCTGGCATCTGGCCCAGGTTGCGCAATGAGACAATGACTGTGCAGCCTGTAGCACAGCTGTCCAAACAGAAAGATACTGAGTCCAGGTCCCTGGGGTAGGGTCGGGGGCTGGGGTGGGGTGGGGTGGGGGGATGCCTTTCCTGCCTGTGGATCCCCTGCCTGCACCCTACAGGACCACTACTGCTAATATGCTAATGGGCTGGGAGCCTGTAGCCTAGCACATGGTAAATGGTTGGCATTTATAAAGTGCCTTTATCCAAAGTGCTGTACAATTGATGCTTCTCATTCTCTCATTCTCTCTCTCTCTCTCACACACACACACACACACACACACACACACCAACAGCGATTGGCTAGTATGCAAGGCACCGACCAGCTCGTCAGGAGCATTTGGGGGTTAGGTGTCTTGCTCAGGGACACTACGCACACCCAGGGCGGGGGATTGAACCGGCAACCCTCCGACTGTCGTATGACTGCTCTTACTGCCTGAGTCGCCCTAGCGTCTAAGTTACATGACTGGGACCCAGGAGGTCGGTGGTTCAAGCCCCAGTGTAGCCACAATAAGATCAGTACAGCCGTTGGGCCCCTGAGCAATGCCCTTAACCCCACAATTCTCCAGGGGGATCGTCCCGTGCTTGGGACCAATGTTCCACTGCTTTATAATCTCCAAACGCTCTCAAACTGAGCTCAGGGCACTGGGGAGAGTAAATTAGATGGTGTAACGAGAAGCCAGTCCGGACCCAGTAGCCCCGGGTGTTGTGCGCAGGCAGACAGACCCGCTGTCAGAGTTAAAGGGCGGTCTCCTGGGCCCGGGCCTGTTCAGCTCTGATGGATGAATTTAGGCTTTTGTCGATGATCATTTTTTTTAAAGCCGTGTTGCAAAACGGAAGTTAAGAGCAGCACTAGCTTCTGCAATGTGACGCAAACTTCAGTGGAACTGATCTTTCTGGGGGGGCGCGGGGGGGGGGGGATCCTGCTGTGCACAGATGTTTAAGTCGAGTTCGGACCTCGCCCACAGAGCCCCCCCGAGACACAAAACTGAGAAACGGAGAAACGGAGAAACAGAAGCTCGCCAGGACTCGCCTACGGCCGTACGCTAATGCTAACGCTACGGCCGTTTAAACAGCCTCTTTAATCGGAAAACGAGTTCCTGCGACCTCCGCCCCCGGGACCTGCCACGTTCCACTGCCCCTCGCCCGTCCGCAGAATCCAGGAAGATCCGTTCTTACTCTCGACGGTCCTGGAACCAGCTCCAGGAAGATATTAAAACTGGATCACTGCATCCCAGTTAAAAACTGAGGCCAGCAGCTGTTTTACTCGAGATTGTATTGAATGTGCTTTTGTGTCGTATTGAATTTCACGTTGTAATCTCTGCCCCTCCTCACTTAACTTCCGTCGAATCGACTCCCCCCCCCCCCCCCACCCCCCCCCTGCCCCCCCCCAGAAAGATCAGTTCCACTGAAGTTTGCGTCACTTTGCAGAAGCTAGTGCTGCTCTTAATTTCCGTTTTGCAACACGGCTTTAAAAAAAATGATCATCGACAAATGCCTAAATTCATCCATCAGAGCTGAACAGGCCCAGGCCAGGAGACCGCCTGCTGTTGGGCGTGAGGGGGAAGGTTAAACAGCTCTGCGTTTAATCTGCAGAGAGGAGCTGCCAATGCCCTCATCAGCGTGATGGAGTCCCACAACGTGAGGAGAAAACACATTCTGTTACGCAACTGAATCAGAGGTGCACTTCTGAAGGTCACATACAGGAGGGGGTCGCTGTATTGCTGCCGGGGCTTTCGTACATTGCTGGGAGGGTATTGGGGTATTGCTGGGGGGGGGGGGGGGGGGGGGGTTGCTGTATTGCTGGGGGAGTTGTTACATTGCTGGGAGGGTGTTGGGGTACTGCTGGGGGGGGGGCTGCTGTATTGCTGCAGGGGGTTGGTACATTGCTGGGAGGGTGTTAGTGTATTGCTCCGGGGGGGTTGCTGTATTGCTAGGGGAGGGGTTGGTACATTGCTGAAGTTGTTGCATTCTGTACCGGTCAGTCTTGCCCAGGCCACACCCCCTCCAGAAATAATGCCCTGACCCTGTCCTGTGTGTGTGTGTATGTGTATGTGTATGTGTGTGCATATGTGTGTGTGTGTGTGTGTGTATGTGTGTGTGTGTGTGTGCATGTGTGCGTTTGTGTGTGTGTGTGTGTATGTATGCGCATGCACGTGTGTGTATGTGTGTGTGTGCGCGTGCACGTGCGTATATATGTGTGAATGTGTGTATGTGTGTGTGTGTGTGTGTGTGTGTGTGTGCGTGCGCACCTGTGTACAGGGGGTAGATGTGGGGGTGGATATATACAACAGATTGATTTTATCGTAAAGCAAAAATCAATGTGAATTTAACCTTTATAGGTTTTATTCTGAGGTTAAAACACCCACAAGAAAAAAAAAAGATTTCATCAGAGGGAATTAAACTGCTTTGGAAAGCGGTGTGTGTGCATGCGCGTGTGCACATGAGTGCGCGTGTGTGTGTTGTGTTTATGTGTGTGTGTGTGTGTGTGTGCGTGCGTGTGTGCGTGCGTGCGTGCGTGCGTGCGTGCGTGCGTGCGTGCGTGCGTGTATATGTGTGTGTGTGTGTGTGTGTGTGCGTGCGTGTATATGTGTGTGTATATGTGTGTGTGTGTGTGTGTGTGCGTGTATATGTGTGTGTGTGTGTGTGTGTGTGTGTGTGTGCGTGCATGCGTGCGTATGTGTGCATGTGAATCAGAATCAGGCTCATACACTGAATTAATTTTGTGTGCGTCAGCAAGATGCGGCACATACTTGGTCGACCGACTCCGATGCCATATATGGAGAAATAAAATTCTAGATTTTGTGTGCCCCCGGCCTGTACCCACCTATGTCAGCATACATTAGCTATGAGACTATGAGGCCCACAACCACTCACTCCATCCTACAACTGTGTGTGCTGTGACCTTCAGCTATATATATACACTCACTGAGCACGTTATTAGACATTAGACTTATTATTTCTTCTACTGCTATAGCCTATCCACTGTAATGTGTGGTCATTTGCGTGACTGTTAAGCTTTGACCAGTCTGACCCTTCTCCTCGGCCGTCTCTCATTAACGAGACCTTTCTGTTGCAGAACTGCTGCTCACTCGCACCATTCTCTGCAAACTCTAGAGGCTATTTGTGCGTGAAAATCCCTGGAGATCAGCAGTTTCTGAGATACTCAAACCACCCTGTCTGCCAGCAACAATCATTCCACGGTCAAAGCCAATTAGCTTGGTTGGCTGATTAGATAATTGCATGCATAAGTAGGTGTAATAGAGTAAATGTTCCTAATAAAGTGCTCGGTGAGTGTACGGTAATGTATACATCCACGGTATGTTCTCACAGAAGTCAAGTGACGCTTGTATATATAGCGTGTTTGTCCGAGTGTTTGGCTGGTTGCTCCGAGCGTTACCAAACACAGATGTCAATAAAGTGCAGTCTGATTTGGAGCATACCGCGGATGTTTGGGGGCGTTAAATATTGAGAGAGGGTGGCTGAAGTCCACAGACCTTGGAAAACGGTTCCAGAATGTTCTTTAGTTTCTATGGACCTCGAGAAGACCTGAATATTATTTTTAATGATTTTACATTACATTACGTGGCATTTAGCAGACGCTCTTATCCAGAGCGACGTACAACGAAGTGCAATGATCCTATGAAAAATTCTATATGCATACTTTTTTTCCAAAGAAAGCAATAACATTT
>NC_083761.1:2440702-2453202 GCF_963514075.1 Conger conger | reverse complement strand
GGCGCGGTACTCACCGAGTCGTCTGGGGGGCGGTGGATCTTGGCCCAGTCCACTGCGGGACCCTTCACCTGCAGGAACCTGTGGAAGAGCTTCTTAAAGCCCTCAAAGTCCTTCCGGGAAATCTGAAAATGAGAATACAAAAATAAAAATAAAACTATGAGAAACAATGGCCATCTAACAATAGTAATGTTTTTAATGTCCTTATGTTATTTAGCTGATGCTTTTATCCAAAGGGCCAACCCCCTCCTGGAGCAATGTGCGGTTAGGGGCCTTGCTCAAGGACCCAACAGCTGAGCAGATCTCATTGAGTTCACACTGGGGCTTGAACCACCAACCTTCCGGGCCCGATCTTAGCCGCTAGGCTACAGATGTTTGTTCGAGCCATTAGGCTAATGAAAGGCTGAAACGATTAGACACTAGTTAACTCGACTGAGAGATGAAGTTGTGACTTTGGAGCGTTACAATAAGTGTGTGACTGTCATTGCTTCACAGTCTCAGGCCATTCCTTTTGACTCCTTCACACCTTGTGCTATTTTTCCAACCAAAAGAGCCCCAGAGAAATGGAGAATTGAGAATTGTTAGGCCCAACAAACCCGTATCAATGGACTCTAAATTTAAGGACAGACACACAGGCCAGAGCATTGTTGGACGGGTGTGGTTTCCGAGACCGTACGCAGAACTGTGAGTAAGACGTTGCGTCGCGGAATTCCTTTCTGTTTGTGTACGAGCCGCGTCGTCGTGACGATGAACCCGGCACAGATGGCTCTGCTTCACCCTTCGGTTATTTCATCAAAATGCCATCTGGGATTCAGAGGCAGAGACACAGAACGGGCGGAGTTACTGTAACATATTACATCACATCACATTACATTACATTAATGGCATTTGGCGGCTGTGCGGATTTTATTGTGGCTACAACGGGATTAGAACCACCGACCTTGAGGGTCCGAGTCCTTTACCTTAACCACTACGCTACAGGGCGCCCTCACATATTCTGTCAATTAATCAGAGCAACTAGAAGAAAGCTTGATGATTGGCTAAAGCCACACGTCAGAGGTTTACCTCAGACTTTATTATCCACTGTTGCATAAACTCATCTCCAGTGCAGAAATTTGATTAATTTATAGTGACTAGATTAGACCTCACCAGAAGAACTTTCCGTAAAGACATAACTAAATCCATAACTCAGGAAATCTGGAAAACACATTACATCAGGGCTGCCCGACCCTGCTCCTGGAGATCTACCATCCTGTAGGTTTTCATTCCAGCCCTAACAAAGCACACCTCGTTCAACCGCTAGCTCTCAAGGAACAGGGTTGGGCAGCCCTGGTTTAGACCAATCACTTAACAGCTAAAAATGGATAGCTCCACCCATTTAGATTTTCGTGAAGCCTCACTCGCTAAATCGATTCGCTAAATCAAACCCGCCCCTCTCTGGGTGAAAAGCAGAAACGGATATGCCCCTCATTGCCCAAATCCGGTCTTGGGTCTCATCCAAACCATTGTTATCGTCAGAGAACAACAAATACTTATGAAAGTGGAAGGTACTGTGCCCAAATGTGTGAATCTCTGGACTTCATTTTACTTCATTCACAGTGAATGAATTCACATTTTTATGGAACTGCCCAATTCCGACATTTCCATGTACTGGAGCATTCCGGAACCGTTTTAACCTGTTCTCTAATTAAGATGCAGACGCGGTTTGACTTCTCGCTCTCTCCTTCTCCTTCTCTCTCCGGTAATTACTCTGGTGTCGTTGCTGGGTTTCAGGTCGTAAACGCCTCCGCCGTCAAGATCGCGGGTGGCTCGTAAGTCGTTGGACGCGTTTGATCTCGCCGCCCGTCTCCATCGTTTCGGCCGTTTTCCGGAACATTACAGCGCATTCTAATCGCGCTGTCGGAGTTCACAAACGTGAGGCGTTCTAAAAGCCGCCAGGATGAGGAGACAGAGGGTCGGAATCCCGCGAAGCCTTCGACACTTTCCCGGCGGCACAGCTGTGCTTGATATATTACGCACAAGACTCCGAAATATGCAGCGCCTTTAAGGTGTGAGGCCACAAATACGGGAGTGGAATGTTCTCCACCGAGCATTCTAATGCTGATGTCACAATCACTAGTCTAGAATAATGACTTAGAACGCTGAGAAAACATTCCAGAACAAACCTACTCTTCAGGAACTGGGCGTATGCCCGTGTGTGTGTGTGTCTGTGTGTGTGTGAGCGTGTGTGTGTGTGTATGTCTGTGTGTGTGTGTGTGTGTGTGTGTGTGTGGGGGTGGCTTTGGGCACTGCCTCCGGTCCCTGGTCTCAGACTGAGGGTCCGGTCAGAAGAGAGAACGAGGTGGGCCTCGGGAGTCAGAGAACACTCCTGCAATGGCTTTTCCCTAAACCACCGATCACACCCAGAAATGTATGGTCCAAAATGTCTGCTGATGTTGTCCAGTATATTATTTCCCTGTGCGCAGTTCCATATTTGAACATGCATGTCATCCTGGGGTGGGTGTATAATAATTTCTAAACTTCACTTCTGCCTGTGGTGCAGACAGTCGGTTTGTGTCTCTCCAGGGTGGGCAGACTCCACCCGCCCGTCACTGCATGCGGAGCACAGACAGTAAGTAGATTAAGACGCCAAGCGATGCTACGACATTATAAAGGAACGTAAGACAAATACAAATATGTGTCTTTAGAACTGAATCACCTCCTTTTAAGTGAGTCACAGACTCGTTTAGAATAACATCCTCAAACGCAAGCAGTGTTCATGACATCATGCGGGCAGGTACTTGATTAGCCTTCTCATGTAGCCTGTAGCCTAGTGACTACGGTACATGACTGGGACCCGCAAGGTTGGTGGTTAAAGCCCAGGTGTAGCCATGATAAGATCCTCACAGCTGTTGGGCCCTTGAGCAAGGCCACATTGCCCCAGGGGGGAATCATCCCCTGTTTAGTGTAATGAACTGTAAGTCGCTTTTGTTAAAAGCGTCCGCTAAATAACTGTATAAATGTAATGTAATGTCATGCTACGTTAGCTGGATGGCTGTACCCCCGCCCCCCCTCCCTCCCGGGTCAGACGTTTTAACGCCACGCCCACCTCTGCCTCAGCCCCCGTTCCCGTGGCGATCAGCTTCTCCAGCTCCCGGTGCATGGAGCCCTCCAGCTCCTGTCGCATCACTTCCTGGAACTCCGCCATCCCGCTGTTGGGCGCACTCTGACGTAAGCCTGGAGGGGGGGGGGGGGGGGGAGAGAATTAAGCATTTGGCTCTGGTCACATCCAGGTCAAGCAACAGTGAGCTCATTCTAATCCCTTATTTTATTATTATTATTTTTTTTTATTTCCTTGCTCCTTTTTTGACTCCTAGCTCCACCCATCGGGAGATCTAGAAAACCAGGAATTCAGCAAATGGAACGTCCTCGCTCCTTCAAACGTCAGTCACAGACGTGGCAGATGGGGAGAGGTGGATCCACAGGTCAGTTACAGACGTGGCAGATGGGGAGAGGTGGATCCACAGGTCAGTTACAGACGTGGCAGATGGGGAGAGGTGGATCCACAGGTCAGTTACAGACGTGGCAGATGGGGAGAGGTGGATCCACAGGTCAGTTACAGATGTGGCAGACGGGGAGAGGTGGATCCACAGGTCAGTTACAGACGTGGCAGACGGGGAGAGGTGGATCCACAGGTCGATCTTTCATACGCTTTACAAAAACAAACTTCCGCAAAAGGACGCGCTCATGTTTTCCTGCTCGACGGCAAGATTGGGAGTTCTACCAACTTCTGCTTCTAGCTCCGAGAAAGTACATTTAATGGAAACCTTTGGCAGCAGCAGACCAGTTTTGGATTCTTTTTGAGAGTTTTTAATAGGTTCCAACACAACCAGCCAAGCTCAGTAAAGCGTAGACAAGTATTTGAATCCAAAACGATTACGTATTTGACCCAGGTCTGATCAGCAGACTGGAAATGAGTTTGTATGAAGGACAAAGCTGTGTGACCCTCCTAACGACCCAACCGCACCCAGCGAAACCGCGCGCATTCACCGCGCGCATTCACCGCGTGCCACGCACAAACAGCGACTGTCAGTTTCCCTATCAAATTTGCCCAGTTGTTATTTCAGAAACAAACAACAAAGGAACGGCTATAAGAAAAGACGATTGTTTGAATGGCCTAATAACCTAAGAACTAGCCCACATAACGTAGTCGGGGGAGTTACAGCGCATACGAGGTCAAACGGGGTATATGAGGTCATTATTGTACGACACACTCTTCTTCTGTTTGGCTTAATGTCGGTGTTTTAAGGGTTCACAGACGCGGTGGATGTCATTACGTCACGGGCTCCGGTTGACTGAGAAACGGGACTCCCGTGAGAGGAAGGCACATTGCAGTGTGCGTGAGGAAGACTTGGCATTTGTTTGCTTAACATTTAACCGCCTAAAATTAATCTCTGCTTCATCACTCAGCCTCCCATCTGGCAGATCACAAGCAGTGCAAAGTTGAAGCGCAGGTTCCACAAACAAACAGAGCCTTTAAACTGTCTTTAATTACCATAATTTTAGCAGTCCAATTGTAAACAAGGGATACAAGGAGAGACAGGGGCGGGGAAAGAGTGAGAGAAAGAGAAAGGGAGAGGGAGAGGGAGAGGGAGAGAGTGAGTCCCGTTTGCCCCACAGACGGTTTGCTCCTCGGATCTAGAACACGGGTGCTAAGGCGAACCCTCCAACACTAGTCGCACAGCCCTTTTGAATGAGTTCATCTTGTCGGGACAGAGACGGGCTGCTTCCTGTGCTGAATATTCTAACGGCTGAATCTTTCACAGCTCCTTGGTTTTTGGGGGGGGAGCCGTTATCGCAGACCACAGTGCGAGATAACACCACAGCGAAAGAGCTAGATATAGAAAAGAGAGAGAGAGAGAAATGCATGCGAGTGCATGTGACGAGATAAGTACATGGTGGCTACCTTCGCTTTTAAGCAGGGCGATACCGTAAGGCAGCGAAGAAGAAAATTATGATGGGAACGCGGAGATGAGAATGAAAGTGTGAGGTATATTACACATCCAGAGACACAGTAGCATAGTTACCGTGGTTAAACAGAACAACATTTACATTAATACTTCCATCTCTAACGAAGCTGCCGCTGGCTTGACAAAAACTACAATAAACACGGTTGAAACTGTCACGGAGCGTCACTGATTTTGTGTTTTGAATTTTCAATTTGCCTCGCCAGCACCTGAGGACAGTAATCAATTCCAGAAAGTGTCTGTCTGTGGTGTGCGTGTGTGCTTTATTAAACAAATCTGACACCGCCTACTAAAATGTACAGTATGTGATATTGCAATATCCTAGCTATTTGACAATTCAAAACGCAAAATCAGTGATGCTCCGGTTTCCATTTGCCTTGCCAAACTTGTTAATTCTAGTAAAATTGTCATTTACAGTATGTGATATTGCAATTGCCTAGTTTTAGTAGGAGTACGAAAGGTTGACATTTGAAATGTCCAATGACAAATTATTAGTCCGCAATCAGTGCAAAATCTATGGCATACTTCAACAGCCTTCTAAAGCATATGCAGCTCTGCAAATAGTCAACTTGTAAAACCGTAACAAGAGACATCTGTATGGACGTATTCAGCTACAGGGCAAGCGAAACCATACGGGAGATGAGATGCACACTACATGAACCCGTGCATGCTACCCATACAACACTGTTCGGAATAGCCTACATGTTATTGTCGTCGGCATTTGCCCGATATATCAAACACAAGGTAACATTGGCAACGCCAGCGCTGTCCAAAACCCTCTGACAGTCCAACAGGTTTTTATTTCAACCACAGACTGTCCGGAGACGTCGTCACATTACGAGCCTTTAACATTGCCCACTGCCCACTGTCTGCCGTGTATACAGCAGTGGAACTCCCATTGGTTAATTCCTTTCTGTCAGATAGGCACATTAGCCTACTAATCGACAATGTTTTAAGAGCTAGTCGATGTCTAGAGTTCCATAAATACCCTAAATGTCTCGACTGGCAGGCAGTCAATCATGTCACGATAGTCACAAATCGAGTGGCTGAAATCAGACATCCCATGATTTGCTACACCGGGTCTCCTCTTCTCGTCTATTTTAAGTGCTACGTCGGTTATAATCAATGTGTACGCAAAGAAACTTACCTTCCACGAACAGCGACATCTCGGTTGTTTGTTGTATCTTTAATGTAGACTACGATCTGTGAATGCGATCTTATAATGAAACGGATACTCTTCCTGTAGTCGCGCCGATGTAGCCTAGGTACCAGTCGCTTTCAATGTAAAAATTGGCACAAAACCAATACGAATCTGATCATACAGCTAATCCGTCTAAATAAGCCTCGCCCAACAGCATTTAGCAGCTACGCGCAAATGACAACGTCTTGGCCGGACAATACAGAAAACGACAGGATACGAACAATTCGGCCGGTTCAACCCCTCTGCCATTTAATTTACACATAACTATATACCCCTTTAAATGAGCCACATCTTCTTTTCTCTCCTCCCACTTCGGTCCACCAGGGGGAAAAAAACGTCCCAACCGGCGACTGAAAGCTTCCCCGGCAATAGTTAATGAACTGTTAGATATACGCCCCCGTAGCAGGGATATTTCGTGTGTATTGCATGTCACCTCGGTCCAGTTGGAAGACAAATAGACCACGCCACATTGTCTTGGTTGGCTGAAACACTGGGCGAATAGTCTACCCAGAAAGGCAATTTGGCTCGCCCTCGCTTTTTTTTTACGCGCTCTAACGTTACCGTATCGTTGGTTTACTTTAGGCAACTTTATTGTTTATGCCACGTCCAACCCCCCAACCTTAAATCTCGAAGGGGGCCGTTCTAAACTCGTACGGTCCTAGTTTAAATGTAATGATTAACCGTTTCAGATTAATGCGGCTTATATAGCCTCGTGCCCCCAGTGTGGCGAAGTGTGCCAGGCGACGCAGTGCAGACTGCACATCACGCACGAGCGCCCAAGCTACATACTGACAGCAGCAGAAGCAGCCAGCGACCAGACCGTCAATGGCAGGGAGACACCATATCATTATGGGTGTGCTAGGCTGCGAACACAAAAACATATCACCCAAATGCGCGTTGAAGGTCTAGGGAATTGCAGATGCTACGTTTAACGCCACATGCCGTTTTCACTCGTCACTCAAGCGCATGTTTAATGCTCGTAAACAGCCATTACCCACCTTTTAAATACTTATTGTGTTTTCCTCAACAGGGATCCAATGGGGATGGTGCTTAGCTACTGTAGCTGGCTCAAATGCGACCACCCTTGGCCAGTGATTTGGTTGAGGAATATCAAGTTTTACGAGAGCACATCGATCGCCCTTTTAACTGGCCTGCACGGAAAATAAATTATCCTCCAAACGGGTGGTTTTGTTTCCTGTAGGGCGCAGTTTGCAGTCACGTCAGAAGCGAGCTCGTTAGCGGAAGTGTCGTCGTAAAAAAGGGATCTCATTGGTGCTTCGCACTGACCAATCATATCGGGGACACAGCTATCCCAATCAGAACTCTTAAAATTGCGCAAAGCTGTGGTCCAAAATCCACTCTCCAACCAATGAGCGTTGACGATTTGGAACTCGCCCCCTGTAAATATAAAAATGACACATTCTCGGAATGCCACGCGCTTGAGTAAAACCATTGACTCCGACACGTTTTCACATTTAGGTATGGTTGGACCATTGATATGTTTTTATATCTGTGGTCCGATTTTTTTCGTGTGCTATAACTGTGGCATATCATAAACGTACATATTTCCAGTGGTTAAATTGTGTAAGTTCACATTCCGATGACGTTAGATCACTGATTTTTAAATACCTGTGGTCAAACTTTCGGTGTGGTGTGACACGGAGTCGGATGAGGCCCAGTTAAACTCCTGCGCAAACCCGAAAAATCAACATTAAAATCAGTACGAAGTTGAGCCACAGCCATTAACATTTCACCGTTTTCACAGAATACCACCAAGATTCGTTTTCTGAACCAGCACAGAAGCCATGTTCTTATTATGTCAATGTCCATGGCCAGGTTGTATGCATTTGGGCAGCAATCCGTGTTTACGAGGGGAATTCCTTATCCGACCCCATGCCCCTGTCTATGTGTGTGATAATGCAGAAACACCATTCATATCCATGGTTTAGGTCAATACATATTGCTACATAGTTATTGATTTATTATTTTTACCTTTCGTGGCGCTTTCATTGTGTTGTGATTCTTCACTCGCGTCCAATACTATCATTAAACAAAAACCTTGATTCGTGAAATATGATCTGGCAATATTGCTCAAATTCCAAGGGAATTACGTTTTGAAACACAACATTTTACATGTATTTCAGCAAGTGTACAGAAGGCTGGTTTAATGAGGAAAAATCTGTTATTTTATTCTAATAATACCAACTGTAGCAGCAAGCCATACATTATTCATTAAAAGTATTAAATTAATTAATTAATTAATTAATTTCTCATCAAGATTTAGTGATAACTTCCCACTCAAAAACTAAAAATAATCTGCATTACTTCCCTCAATACATGACTGAAAATATCCAGTTACTCAACGATTTAGTTCCCAATAATTATCCTCACGAGACCTTACATCTCCAGACGAGGACATTAAATGTTAGCGTCACTGAGCTCGATACAGTACTTCTCTTTACATAAGGGACATTCAATTAAAATAAAATAAAATATATTTTTTGTGTATAATTATTTTAGTATTCAGGGTATTCTAGCTGCCAACTGTGGTATGCTACTTGGAAAGTTATCTGATTAGTCTTCAAGGGTTTAAGTTTTATCTGTGAACCCTTGGAACCGTACTTTCCCCTAGGGTCTCCGGCGCACTTGTCCCTGGTTCCATTCCAGTTTGCACTTTATTGTGCGACGCTCTGGATCTACTAAATGACGATAATGTAATGTTTTCACTCCAACGTGTTTTTGTCATCCAAGACACTTGTATTATACCAAATTTTTTTAAATACTTATGTTTTTTTCTCTTGGATCTCGGGAGGCTAAGAACACAAATTCATTTTCAATCTCATGTCACCAACTTGCAGGTTTTAGGCACGAGCATGTCAGCGAAGCGTGCGAGAATGGACCAAGAAAGTAAACACTGCCCCCTTGTGGTGGTCATTGCACAGTAACTGCACGTAGTTGAAACTCAATTGAACCCACTAAAGCTTTGCTTGTCTTTGAAGATAATATTTAACTTTTCATACTCTACGCAATGGAGGGAGGCCTTATTTTTCTGCATTATTTCAACCTGAAAACAGCGATAAGAAGGAAACGAATCAAAGTCAAGGCCGTTTTTACGCAATGTCGTGAGATATTGACTAGGTCAATATAATTCCAAGAGTCATGAAAACAGTCATTCACTTCAAACACGGACAGTGTGTGAGTATACGTGTGTGTATGTGTGCGTGTGGGTGGGTGACAGTATACAAACTTTTGAGGGTCTTCATGAAGGAGACAACTCTGGCTCTTTCTCCCCCCAAAGAATTCCTTCTCTCGGCGGCATACAGAAATAACAGGCACAATCCACGGCATTAGTTGTCACTGTTTTCTTGGTTTTATTGTGGGTCTTAACACGTAACCGTTACATTGACTGGGTGACTAAGTGCTTGGTTAACCTGTGTACTAAACCACGTTCCCCAGCGTTACAGACACAGGCCGGAGGGGACTGTTTTATTAACTGTTGTTACTTTTAAAGGCCTGCAACACGACACACGCACACACATGAAACACGCTGTGTTTTTATAGACGGGGAGGGTTTGGGTGTGTGTGTGTGGGGGGGGCTGTAGAGGGGGTAGAGGGGGCGTAGGTGTTGTTATAGACGAGGGGGGAGGGTTTGGGGTGTAGGCGGGGTGGGGTGTTGTTACAGACGATGGGGAGGAAGCTCGGGGGCGTAGGCGGGGTGTTGTTATAGATGAGGGGGGAGGGTTTGGGGCGTAGGCGGGGTGGGGTGTTGTTACAGACGATGGGGAGGAGGCTCGGGGGCGTAGGGTGTTGTTACAGACGATGGGGAGGAGGCTCGGGGGCGTAGGCGGGGTGGGGTGTTGTTACAGACGATGGGGAGGAGGCTCGGGGGCGTAGGCGGGGTGGGGTGTTGTTACAGACGATGGGGAGGAGGCTCGGGGGCGTAGGTAGGGCGTAGGGTGTTGTTACAGGCGATGGGGAGGAGGCTCGGGGGCGTAGGGTGTTGTTACAGGCGATGGGGAGGAGGCTCGGGCCCCTGTGAGGCCCGTGTGCGGCCCGGCTCCAGTCAGACGCCCAGGAAGGACACGGCGGTGTCCCTCTCCTCCACCAGCTCGGCCGCCGTGGCGTCCATCTTGCCGCGGGAGAAGTCGTTGACCGGGAGCCCGTCCACGATCTTCCAGGACTTGTTCTGAGGACGAGGAGGAGGAGGAGGAGGAAGAGCGAGGATGAGGACGGGAAACCGTGACCCTACGCGCCCACTGCATGCTGGGATAGCACGTCTCCTACCTTGATCACCACGGGGAAGGAGTAGATCAGGTCTTCGGGAACGCCGTAGGAATTCCCGCTGGAGTACACGCCCATGGAGATGAACTGGCCCTGGGAGAGGGGGGGAGAGGAAGGGGTTAAACCTGGCTCACATTCCCCCTGAAGCCCACAGACTCCAGTGGTCACCGGAGGTACTGCAGATAATTTTTAAAGATATATATATATTGTTTTTCAGCTTTATTGGACAGTATATAGAGACAGGAAGAATGGGGGCGAGAGAGAGGGAAAGACATGCAACAAATTGTCAGACGGTCGGATTCAAACCGTTGACGTCGCGGCTCGCAATGAGCATGCGGTCAGTGCTCTACAGGCTGCGCCACCGAGACACCCTGTACTGCAGATTATTAAGCCTCAGGTGCCCCATTGAAGTCCATTCAAAACTACAGCTTCACCCTGGAGAAATGAGGCCATTTTGAAGTACCCAGTGTGCACGCTGCTCTGGCGTTAAAAGCCCCAGTCCAACATGGCCGCCTCCATGACCAGGCTTCTCACGCCGCTGAGCGGCTCCCCGAGGAACCCATGGAGCCGTCTCCGGCTCCTACACATCTCCACGCCTCACGCCCACGGGAACTCACAGCGCTAAGAGTTTTTCCACGACTGTCCAAGTGTACCCGGGACCCTGGAGTGCAGTACAGTGAATGGGCAGAGGCAGTCTGGACTGCGTCAGGCGCACCCCTTAAACGGGCCCCGCCCTGAGGAATCTGGGTCACACTGGCGCCGGGACGCCAGGCCCACGGTACTCCCCGTCCCTCAGCGACGCCTGGAAGGCAGCGGCTTTCAGAACTGCAGAACTGATCGCGCCGGATTAGCCACCCCGCTAGCGCAGTAACGTAGCTATAGATTTGATCAAATACATAAATGTAAAACTGCCTGCAAAAGAAGTATGTATACATTATCTGAACCTGCTGGCCAACCTACTGTTGGTAGCAGCAGCAGTATAGTAGCCTTCCAGGCGTACCCTGGACAATGCCACCCTGCCCAACAGACCCCCCCGTGCCCCCCCCCTCACCTCAGTGGTCCCGTGCCAGATGTCCCTCATGTGGTCACAGATGGCCTTGGCGGCCGACATGGCACTGGAGAGCTTCCTGGCCTTAATGACGGCCGCTCCACGCTGCTGCACCGTCTGAGAGAGAGAGAGAGACAGGTATGTACAGGTGTGTTTATACAGGTATGTACAGGTGTGTTTATACAGGTATGTACAGGTGTGTTTATACAGGTATGTACAGGTGTGTTCATACAGGTATGTACAGGTGTGTTTATACAGGTATGTACAGGTGTGTTTGTACAGGTACGTACAGGTGTGTTTATACAGGTACGTACAGGTGTGTTTATACAGGTACGTACAGGTGTGTTTATACAGGTACGTACAGGTGTGTTTATACAGGTATGTACAGGTGTGTTCATACAGGTATGTACAGGTGTGTTCATACAGGTAGACACATACAGGTGTGTTCATACATGTACACACATACAGCTGTGTTCATACACATACACACGTACAGGTGTGTTCATACACGTACACACAGGTGTGTTCATACAGGTAGACACACACAGGTGTGTTCATACAGGTACACACATACAGGTGTGTTCATACACGTACACACATACAGGTGTGTTCATACAGGTAGACACATACAGGTGAGTGCGTACAGGTACAGTGACACAGGTAAGCTCTCACAGAGGTCAGAGAGATACGTCCTCCTCCATGTGTAAAAGCCAAGGCAGATGAAATCCCAGTTTTGCAATAAGCTGAGCTCAGAGATAAGACCCAGTCAATAGTTAACTCCACACAGTATTTCAGCCTGTTCCTGCCTGCACATCACCTCTGCTGTGTCCCTCTAAGACTGGGTCACAGTTCATGAAGCGCTGACATATGACTGCAAAAGCAGTCCGCCTCAATACATGTGTTAGTCCTGTGATGAGACTTAAGATCTTATTTTATCAAGTAGATAATTATCCCTGGTTTTAAGTGA